>NC_134485.1:99514545-99814545 GCF_040206685.1 Ascaphus truei | reverse complement strand
CTACCGCTGCCGGGTCCGCCGGGTCCCCCGGAACCCCCTGCCGCCGTCCCCCACATCGCGGGACACCAGGGCTCCCTCGGGGAGCCCTGGACGCGCGTGCAGGGGGCGCAGGCACTTGATGACGCGTGACCGCGCATCGGAGACGCGCGGCACGCCGAGGGGCTGCCACTTGCAAGCCGGGAAATCTCCCGGCTTGCGGAACTGGTCACACTTCAATAAAGTGTGTCGCCAGTGTATGCCACTCGATATCCAGAGGCACTACCTTTACGTAACACTTCCTCCAAAGCTATAGCTAAGGAATTGTTACAGATATTTTCCCGACTCGGGATACCGAAAGAAATTTTGACAGATCAAGGTACTCCGTTTACATCAAAGCTTATGCGAGACTTGTGTGTAGAGCTAAAAATACAGTCCCTAAGAACCTATGTGTACCATCCGCAAACGGACGGACTGGTAGAACGATTTAATAAGACGTTGAAGATGATGTTGAGAAAGGTGGTCGCTAGTGATGGGAAGAACTGGGACCCCTTGTTGCCTTATCTCTTGTTTGCTATCCGAGAGGTACCACAGGCCTCTACGGGGTTTTCCCCATTTGAACTCCTGTATGGGAGACGCCCAAGAGGGATTCTGGATAGCCTCAAAGAAGAGTGGGAGCAACAAGCTGTGCCAGGGAAAAATGTCATCCAATTTGTGGAAGATTTGAAAGACCGTATTGCGCATATTACCCCCATAGTCAGACAGCATCTAGAAGAGGCACAGAGGGCCCAACGGAACCTTTACAACAGAGAGGCTACGGTTCGTAACTTCCGACCAGGGGACCGAGTAATGGTCCTTGTTCCCACGGCCGAAAGCAAGCTGTTATCACATTGGCAGGGGCCATATGAGGTTCTAGAACAGGTCGGCCCGGTGAATTATAAAATTCGACAGCCAGACCAGAGGAAGGTAGAGCAGATCTATCACATAAATCTATGAAAAGCCTGGAAGGATAGAGGTATGTCTGTCCGTAGTAGCTAACGAATCCAGGAAAGGGGAGGAACCACTTGTTCAAATATCGGCAGAACTTACACCTGAACAACACAGAGAAGCTGTAGATTTGGTAAAGAGGAACAGAGATGTCTTTTCCAGCGTACCAGGGAAAACTAGGATGGTTTCCCATGATATCGTCACCAAGCCTGGGGTAGTCATTAAGATAAGACCTTATAGAATCCCAGAAGCTAGAAGAGGGGCTATTCAGTCAGAGGTAAAGAAAATGCTAGATCTAGGCATAATTGAGGAGTCCCATAGTCAATGGTCCAGCCCTATTGTCTTGGTACCTAAGCCAGATGGGACAATACGGTTCTGTAACGACTTTAGAAAAGTAAACGAAGTCTCGAAGTTTGATGCCTATCCTATGCCACTGGTAGACGAGCTAATTGAGAAGTTGGCGAGGGCACGTTTTCTAACCACTTTAGATCTTACAAAGGGTTATTGGCAAATCCCCTTAACAAGGTCAGCAAAAGAGAAAACGGCCTTCTCCACACCTGATGGTCTATTTCAGTATACTGTTTTACCCTTTGGTCTTTATGGGGCGCCTGCAACCTTCCAAAGGTTGATGAATAAGTTGCTACACCCACACTCGAACTACGCCTCAGCATACTTAGACGATGTAGTAATTCATAGTCCAGATTGTGACTCACATCTAGGAAAGGTTGAAGCAGTGTTAAGAACCTTTCGGGAGGCGGGTCTTACAGCCAATCCAGCTAAATGTTCAGTCGGCATAGCAGAGGCAAAATATCTTGGCTATGTTGTGGGAAGGGGGACAGTAAAACCCCAGCTCAATAAAGTTGAGGCCATTGAGAGTTGGCCCCGTCAGCTTAAAAAGAAACAGGTTAGGACGTTTCTGGGCATTGTAGGTTACAACAGGCGACTTATACCCCGTTTTGCAACCCGGGCTGCACAGCTTTCAGATCTAGTAAAGGCAAAGGCGCCTGATGTTGTAAAATGGAACGGTAATGCGGAGACCACATTTGTAGACCTACGCACAACGCTCTGTAGTCACCCAGTCTTGGTAGCCCCGGATTTTAAAAAGGAGTTTTTTTTGCAAACGGACGCCTCCGAAGTAGGTCTCGGAGCTGTACTGTCCCAGTTTGTAGGAGAAGAGGAACACCTGGTCCTCTATTTAAGTCGCAAATTGTGTCCCCGCGAACAAAGATATGCCACAGTGGAAAAAGAGTGTCTGGCCGTAAAGTGGGCAACAGACACATTGAAATATTGATACAGAAATATGTGCGCAACCCAAAATTCACCTTATAACAAAATCCACACACTATGGTGTTAGAGTGCAATAATTAATGTGCATAGGGTGTGATACTAATTGTATAAAAATGTATACAAAACCATATAGGAAGGCGTATGCTGCTATACTGAAAGAGTGGCTCAGCACTCAAAACACTAGGAGAAAAAGACAAAAAGAACAGCGCAAAACGCAATAGTGAAGTATATAAGTACAAATTATATTTGTGAAAAAATGGTGAGTATTAAGCGTACATTTAGGCAGAAAAATAAAAGCATATCTGTGCAAACATCAGCACAATGTTACCACAATGGAAAGCCTCTGGATGGAATGGTGTAGCCCTCTGGTGCAGCAGCTGTCTTCTGGAAAGTCACAGTGATATCTCTCACTTATCCTGGACCCCTGTAAGTGGCAGCTGCAGCCCTTGGGCTGTTCAGAGTTCCCCCACTTGTAGTGGCATCTGCTGGGCTCGTGGCATAAAAATGTCAGTTCAAACAGGCTTGGTTTGCTGTCCTTAGGGCACAGTGATGCCTAAGGGCTCTCCTCTCACTGCACACACCGCGCGGCTCACGTGGGATCTTCTTCCGGCGCTCGCGCACTCCCGTGACGTCACGGATGACGCGCGGTGTTGATTTCAATGGAGACAGTCCAAAAACAAAAGCACAGTATAGAAATCGCTAAAAATAGGTTAGGGAGGCTAGGATGGGGAACCAGACCCTGCCAATCTTTATCCAACGCGTTTCGAAGCTACCCAAAGAGCTTCTTCATCAGGGATCAAGAATGATGAAGAAGCTCTTTGGGTAGCTTCGAAACGCATTGGATAAAGATTGGCAGGGTCTGGTGCCCCATCCTAGCCTCCCTAACCTATTTTTAGCGATTTCTATACTGTGCTTTTGTTTTTGGACTGTCTCCATTGAAATCAACACCGCGCGTCATCCGTGACGTCACGGGAGTGCGCGAGCGCCGGAAGAAGATCCCACGTGAGCCGCGCGGTGTGTGCAGTGAGAGGAGAGCCCTTAGGCATCACTGTGCCCTAAGGACAGCAAACCAAGCCTGTTTGAACTGACATTTTTATGCCACGAGCCCAGCAGATGCCACTACCAGTGGGGGAACTCTGAACAGCCCAAGGGCTGCAGCTGCCACTTACAGGGGTCCAGAATAAGTGAGAGATATCACTGTGACTTTCCAGAAGACAGCTGCTGCACCAGAGGGCTACACCATTCCATCTAGAGGCTTTCCATTGTGGTAACATTGTGCTGATGTTTGCACAGATATGCTTTTATTTTTCTGCCTAAATGTACACATTGAAATATTACCTTTTAGGCAGGTCTTTTACACTCATAACAGATCACGCACCACTACAGTGGATGCACAGAAATAAAGAAAAGAACTCGAGAGTTACCCGTTGGTTCCTGTCGTTACAACCTTTTAACTTTACGATCCAACATCGGCCAGGAATACTGCACGGTAATGCTGATGCACTCTCTAGGGTGCACAGTCTCGGTGCACGGGCCGCTCCACTCAGTAACGTTACGCTGGGAAGGGGGATATGTGACAGGGTCATTGACTCTGTGTATGTGAATAGGAGATAGCAGTATGCATGCTATCCAGTAAACGAGGGGTTAACTCAGCTTGTCAAGCAGACCACAGGTGATTTGAATTAAGCTCCTTCACCTGCTTAAAAACAGGAAGAGGAAATACCTCTGGGGCGGCAGTCTCTCTCTGAGGCATAGAGGGAAGACAGAGGAGTGTTAAGACAGACACAAGCTGCCCAAAGCGATCCTGTCCCAATAGGGAAGAATAAAGCTCCCAGGTAAAGAGCCAACTGCGTTTGCTGTACTTTATTGGGCTGGAATAGGTTAGCTAGCCAGCCAGATAGTTAGCCTGCACTTTTGTTTAGCTAGTACCCCGACCGGGGTTAGGATTTTGTTTCGTTTCAATTTTAAAGGGACAGTGTACCCATTGTTTAGTTACTGTTTTTGGACAAATAAACCCATCCGCATTATTTCACCGGAAAAGACGCGTTGTCTCCTCACTTACCACGACCATCCTGCCACAATATATATATATATATATATATATATATATATATATATATATATATATATATACACACATACATATATACACACACACACACACATACATATATATATACACACACACACATACATACATATACACACACACATACATATATACACACACTCAATCACCACACACACACACACACATACCCAAACACACACACACACACCGACCTACCTACCTACCTATGGTAAGAGAATGGTGCTCAAAAATACTAGGACCTATATCCTTGTGTTGATAGGAGGAGAGCAAAACACTGGGCAATGATTACTAAAATGATCAAAGCACTAAACCTATAAGGGGGCTCTAAAACACCCTGAAGGTGGGGGTATGTGTGCGGAGACACTTCCCCCTCCTCATTGGGTTGGCCCCAGGTAAACGTACTCACGGAAGTCCCAGTAGCTCTTTCCAAAGCGTGCAGCTGTATCCAGGTCAGGAGAATCCAAATGCAGTGTGTGTGCAGCGCACAGCCAAGAAGTGAGAGAGAGCAAGTCTGGCAAAATACACTCTTTAATGGAAAGCCATAAAATAGAGGGTTGCAACCCTTCTACGCGTTTCGTGCAGGTTGTGCACTTTATCAAGAAGTGTTATACACGATACACAGAACATTTAAATACAGCTGACTGCCGTTTTGGCGCCAAACCAATGACGTCACCAATTTGGATTAACCAATGCGCATCGTTCCTCTAGCGCATGCGCCGCACAACCAGGACCAGGAGGAACCCCCACCACATAGCACCCCACCACAAAGCACATACCTACCTACCTGGTGGGTGGGTGGGGGGAGGGAGTAACTAAGTCTGCTCAGGTCCCCCCATGTGCTGCTGAAAACGGGCGGGTAACAGACAGGAGGAGGAGGGCTTGTCTGTGTGCAGGGAAGGCCCCGCAGCAAAACCCCGCCCCCTCTGCAGGCAGTCACAGCAGGGAACTGGAAGTAGTCTCAGCACAGAGCTTCTGGCCGCCCGTACACAGCTCTGCCGCCCCCAGGTTTCCCCGCACGAAGCCCGCGCCCCCTAAATTATCTTGCGCCCCCCCAAGGGGGCGCGCCCCCAGTTTGCGCGCGGCTGCTTTAGAGAGTGCTGCCACTGTCACGCTGCAGGGGTGAGGGGGTCATGCCTCTGATTGGACTGAGAGGGACCATCCAGCGGAGCAGTGTCCCACGCATCGTATGCGCACCGAAGGTGGCGGGTGAGCCCTAAGATCTACAGTCCACCCTCTCCCATCACAATTATTGTGATACATGCTTTATCATATTGATTTTATTGTAAGTGTGCATTTTTTAAGTTTCATAAAGTAAAACCCGTTTATACTACTGGTCTGCACTATGTATACTTTTTTTCCCTCCACACATATGCTGTCCTGCTGAGAGTGAAGTCTGCACCTATCTAGAATCTACAGATCCAATCCACTGAGACCATTGTGTCAAACTGCCCGTGTCCTATTTGAATCCTGTGAGTAGGCAACACTTATGAGCCAAGATACAAGATCACTCTAATCCACTCAGTATCAAACTGTCTGCACTTATATTGTGTTTCTTTTATTTTTCTATTTTTCTCCCATGCTCCCCCTGGATCACGTATGAATCTGATTGGACTCCCTGCAGCGACAATCCTCCGGCACTAGGGCAGTTGCGGTCCCACAGCTTGCCCAGTGCCGAAAACAATTCTTGCTACATCTGTACATTGGAATAAATAAAGAAAACCAATAGCATATAAACCGCGTTTTAAAGAAAGCTTCACATTGTATGTGCACATAAGGTAGCCACATTGTCCATGTGTCCAGATATATGGGTAGTTGTTCTGTAGCTGTGAATATTTTTTTATTGTTTTTGGTATGAGTAAAGTAGTAATAGTTTCCAATTCTAACACAATGGATTAGCCATTGTGAGGATCAGCACAAGGCTCCGCCTCCGTCACGCATCTCGCGACATCACTAATTACGCGCGCCTACCACAACCTGTGCCCAGGCACCGCGCTGCTGGAACGGGAGACACCGCAGGGACCGTTCCCAGGCTCCGCCCCGTGACATATCCTACGACATCACAGGTGATGCACGTCAGCCATAGCCTGCACGCAGGCGCTGCCCCGCTAGGAAGACTGACACCACGGGGACCGCCTCTAGGTCCCGCCTGCATGACGACATGGGCACCGCACAGCGCACGCGGAATACGTGCAGACGTCGCACAGATACAGGCACTCAAGGGGTTGACGGAATCACTTATTCCACAGCTGCTACAGTCTCCGCCCCTGCTTAGCACTATACAGCTACTCACTCCCTGCAGCCTTCCCATTGGCTCTCTCTCCTTTATACTGTATGCTCAGCCAGCCCCTTGGCAAATTGGCTGAGCATAAACTTTCTTGTGTGTTTACCTCCTTGCTTACTGTTGCCTTGCCTTGTTCGTGTTTTGTATTTTTGCACTCGGACTCCCAACTTCTCTGACCCCTGGACAACGGCTACGGACTCGACTATTCTTCTCTCTCTACCCCTGGACTCTGGCACCGCATCAACGACTATCCGATCTCTCCTCTCCTTGACCACGGCAAGTACCTAGACCACTCTCACTCTCCTACCCGCGGGACATTTAAACAATGCAGGGAGATACCAGCACTATATACCGGGGCCTGTAACTCGGTATGCTGGGGGTCCCCGAGGCTGAAATTAATGCGGTTCAGCTCACTAGACCACCTGCTACAATAATCTGTTATTAAAGTTAACATAAAAACAGCTTCATTATCTTAGCGGCTAGCTGCTAAGGCAATGAAGGAGTTAAGCCACAGTAACCGATTTATTGGGGGTAGAGGGGGTGGATGAACGGAGGAACTTTGCCCAGGGTGGGTGGTTAGGCCTACCATGAAAGTTGCGGGAGGAGTTAAGCCCTTCATTACCATAGCTGTGGGAACCGCTATAAAGTAAATTAAAGTTCTACTTACCCCTGCCAGGATGAAGGCCGTCCTCAGCTTCCTCAGCGTCCTCTATGGGCAGCAACATTACAATTAAAAAACTAACTATTGGCCACTAACCCGTTAATCACCTTAGCGGTTAGTAACCACTATAGTAATAATTGGGTTAACCCTCCTCCCCCACTACCCACCTGGAGGCTTAACCATCCTCACCGTGGCAACTACCCCCACCCCCTCTACCCATTATAAACCATGTTGCAACCCCTTTCCCCACAGAACGAGAATTCCAGCAACACTGCAAATATTTGTGTAGTCTTTTGCATACAATGTTAAATGTAACCGTGATTTGCTTATAGGCCTATTACAGCCATTGTGTGAAAGCAGGGAAAACTGTTTCCTTTTCCCAATGGTTAAAACTCAGAACCTTCAGCAAATTAGAGCAGTCGAGGGATTAATGACATCAAAAAATATCTGATAAACATTGTTATCTGTAGGTTTATAGATCTAAAGGTTTAAAAAAAAAAAGAAATACAATAATTATAATTGTCTTACCGATAAAACAATATTATATTGTACTGCGTATCTTAAAGTGCCTACAGATGAAGCACCATCATGCACAGAAAGATTAATTGGAGAGTCGTACCTATCTTGGATGATCTGATATGATATTACTGCCATTATTCATTTTTGCTACAGAATTACTTATAAAAGTGTTGAAAAACATGGCATAACTATTCAACCATTATTTTAAATGTGCAACCATTTACTTACCAATGGATTGTTATGCATGTCATCTTCTATTTTATATTACAATTCTGAAATAAAAGTACAAAACACAATATAAAAATTGCACTCTGAAAGTGAATATCTAGGGAACATTGTGTGAAGAAATCGATTTACACCAGATTCCTAATTTTACTTACACTGTAATCCTGTTTATGTACAAGAGCAGGAGGTGAGCTCCACAGTATGCATTCTTAAAGCACAAAACCTTTAGTCAACCACAGATGTATCGGACATTATTGCACCCATTATTGCAATGTTTTGTGTTAACGCTGGCGTGTTATAAAGTAGTGCTATTTAAAAGAAGGGTTATGTAGAAAAAACATGTGTTTAAAGCTTTATATTGTACTTTAACGGGCGTAATAATGTCTGATACATCTGTATTGCAGCTGGGTACAGATGACATACTGTACTGTACTTCATACAAGTCATATTTCAATGTCTTTCTTATGTTCTCTTGTTTTTACACAGATGTATACAGGGCAGGTCTGGTCATTTATGTGCCTTAAATGGAAACATCATGGTCTCTTCCTCATGCAAGGAGACACTGACTATTGTGCACCTACTGTACTACTGTACATCCTGTTGTTGTGTTAAATGTTAAGAGGGACTGCGTGTAAAAAAAAAAAATACACACTTGCAATTTTTAATTTAAGTTATTGTTAAAGATATTCCAGAAACAAATGTTCAGCAGCAAAATTATTTTTTTAATAACCTTTTAAAAGACATTGCAATTTATAAACAAAGGCATCAAAGGAGTCTGACATTTACAATGCAGTTGTACTAATAACAATTACACGAATACAGGCAAAAACAGATGTATGTTTTGCTTGGGATTTCAAGGTAAAATAGGTTTCCAAGTCCTATCATGTTAGAGTTAACAAGTAAAATGGGACATGCCATAGGCTGCCTGTACGTACTTGAAAACATTTTCACTGTTGCCTTTTCACTCCGCTCCTTCCTGTATTCCTCTCTCAAATGATTGTATTGGTTCCTCTGCTAAAAGCAGCAGACCTTGTTTACTTTCACTTTGCACTTTCTGATGTGCTACTGTGCTACTGTACTACTGTAGGCTTTGTGATCCTATCACTCTGCTTCAAGCCCTGCCCAATGATTAATAGTCTGTATCACACGTGTTTCATTGAGGTATTAGTACGTATGAAACACTATTTACTTCCCGATCATGTGACTAGCTGAGGAACAGGTTTTTGTTACTGTAGTTCCTGAAAAATCATGACATAATAAATTACAAAGGTTTTGCCTCCCAGTCGATCAGCCTCCGAAACTGACTCCAACTAGGGTTAATAAAAACACCACCCTACAAATATTAGGGTGAATTGAATAGAAATTGAATAGAAAGTGACATGACCTTACCTCTCACCAGGTCTACATCAGTCTCACTAACTTACTCCCTGTGACATTTAAATTATGAATTTAAAATGTAAAAATAATCAGAACTAAATGTATACAATCCGATTCCATTAAAGTTTTGCTCTCCTACGTCCCCCTCACTATTTCTTTCTAGTTTTTTGCTTACTGCCAACTAATTCTGTCCCAATGCACCATAACTCTTATAACAATCCTTAGGGCTGTTATATACTGTGTGCGGCCGTGCGTGCGCGTGCCGCACACGTTTTGTGTGTATACTGTGCGCGAGTATATGAGTGTATGACTGTATGTATGTGTGTGTATGTGTATGTATACAGACATACCCCGGTTTATGCACACTCACTTTAAGTACACTTGCGAGTAAGGACATAGAGCCCAATAGGCAAACGGCAGCTCACGCATGTGCCTGTCAGCACGTCCTGAACAGCAATACCGGGTCCCTATCTGTACCGAAGCTGTACACAAGCGGGGAGACTATAGAGCCTGTTACAAATGTGTTATTTACATCAGTTATGCACGTATAGGACGATTGCAGTACAGTACATGCATCGATACGTGGAAAAAAGGTAGTGCTTCACTTTAAGTACATTTTCGCTTTAAATACATGCTCTGGTCCCATTGTGCAGGTTAATGCGGGTATGCCTGTATGTGTGTGTATGTGTATGTATATGTGTGTGTATATATGTGTGTGTGTTTAAATACGTTTTCAAATAAATAAATCCTTTAATAATTTTTTTAATAACATTGTACATACATACACACATATACACACATATACTTACATTTTCAGCGGCGGTAGCAGCGCGAATTCATTTTTTTACTTATCTTCCCCCCTGCCTAACCCTTCCCACTTTACTCAAACATCAATCCTTACACTTGTAGCTGTGACCCCTGATTCACCCCAAAGAGCGGGAGGTTGCGCTTGCAAAGAGTAGTTGCAAAAGTTCGCGAAGGAGGAGAGTGCATTTGGCGGGAGGGAGCAGTCCCTTGACCCAGCAGCCCTGCGGGGAGGGTCAGGTGAGAGAGTCGAGCCAATGGCTGAGGAGGTGCCGGAGATATAGGCAAGTGGTTGCGCGCACGTGGGGTTAGAGATGATTGGAGAGGAGACGGAGAGTCTGTGAGGGGAGGTAGAACCGCCCCGGCGCAGGCCAGGTGCCCCAGGCCCAGTTAGCCCTGAGTCACCTTAGAGACAAGCTGAGCTAGGGATCGCCTTAGTGAAGTTCCTGTTCCCATAGTATCTCTACGCCTTGACCGGGACTATACTGTCGAGAGGGAGGTCTGGGCTCAGACCCCCCCACTGGTGTTGCCGGAGTCCGGGTGGGAGCGCCCCGGACCCTAGAGAGAGAGAGATAGATCGGTTTCAACGTACCGAGACCCTTTTTGAAGATCGTAGCAGTCCCGAGCACCGGAGTGCTCGGCAGGTATTTCATCAGGTGCACCAACGGTACCATTCATTCACCCGAGACACAGTGGCTGCGCAGTCACCCCTATACACACATAGGGCCTGCTGTGAGCGGGAGGACTAATCCGTAAGGATCGGACACGGGGTGGGATCACCCGGTGGCGGGTGTGGGAAGCATTGTTGGCGTCCGCCGTGGCGCATGATATGGGGCGTCAGCCGTGGCGCTAGGTAATGTTGGCGTCCGCCGTGTCGTGCTATATAACGTATGTATATATATGTAGGAATGTTATGGCATGTTATGTACTGTGAGTTTGGTCTGCAAGTAAAAGAGATTGGTTTTAGAACTTCGCTGTGTAAGTGTAATTCTTGCATATACGTCTTGCGAAGACCCACTCCCCCTTTGGCGGGAGCTGTCGCAGGTGGAGGCGCTGCACCCGTTATAAATATTGCGCGCACCCCAGGATCTCTGTGGCAGAGACTTAGGCCCTGTGAGCCGGCAGGTAATACAGCACATAGTAGCGGCTTGCTAGTGATAGGAAGCAGGGCTACACACTCTATTACCACATTGAATATCACCACAATAAACCACAAACCCTCTCATCCTCTTGCACCTAGATGAATAGCATAGAATTGGAAACCAGAAATAAGACTTTGGCTGCGACCAAAGCACTGCCAGCTGTGCACCGCCTCTTGAAATCACCGGGCAGGTCGCCGCTTGACATTTCGCATCAGAAATGGATGTGTGGCTTCCCTGCCTGCAGTTGAAGCATTGTAAGCCGAGTGACTATGGGGAAAGGCAGGTTTGTGGTCCTGTCTGAGTAGGGTGACCAGATTTTCAAAATGAAAAACCGGGACACTTAAAAAAATTATTTATAAAACAATGTACATCACGTCACGCCCCCGTTGCCATGACAACGACACACTAACGTCAGGCGGTGACATGTTGAAATGACAAAGTGGCATCACGTGATGCCTCGTCACCATAATGCATCCTGTTGTCATGTCAACTTGGAAGTCGCTGGAAGTCACTTCAATTTGAATTCCAGTGACCACAGCATGACGTCAGCGTCGCCGGCACTATAAGCGCGGCCTTAGGCTGCGCTTATAGTGTTGGCGACGCGACAAAACAAATGTATTGCCGCCGTCGTGTGCGTTTATAGTAAGCACAACGGGAGCAACGCTGGTGGCGCAAATTTCTGAAGCCGGTCAAATTTGATTTTTCAGAGGTTGTCGCCACGTGACAGCCTATGAACCAATCAAGGACCTGGTCCTCGTGACGTCGCTGGAAAGCGAATTACAACTTTCGCTAGCGGTGACGGGTGATGTCAACCGTCGCGCGCACTATAATTGCGGACTTAGGTTAATTTCACACCTCAGGAGCCCCCTCTATTTCCCCCCCTCTACCCATGAATTTCTCTCTCCCCTCCGTCTCACTCACTCCCCCCCTCCCCCTCTCCCCTGTCTTACTCCCTCTTTCCCCAACTCACTCCCCCTCTCTCCTCTCACTCGCCCCTACCTTCCATCAACTACCCCACTCTGCTCACTCAATCCTCCCACAAAATAAATACCAAAAAACCCCACCCGCAATACATAATAAAAATTCCCGCCCCGTCAATACATATTAAAAAGACCCTCGCCACCTCAATAAATTTTTAAAAGATCCCCCCCCTCCACACATATTTTAAAAAATTGAGCCGCACAGGTAAAAACATCATCATCTTCATCCCCATATACCCACCCCCACATCTCCCATCTCTCTCCCCCCCAGCATCTCCCTACTCTCTGCCCCCCTGCATCTTCCATCTCTCCCCCCTTGCATCTTCCATCTCTCCCCCCTGCATCTCCCATCTCTCTCCCCCCCTGCATCTCCCATCTCTCTCCCCCCTGCATCTCCCATCTCTCTCCCCCCTGCATCTCCCATCTCTCTCCCCACCTGCATCTCCCATCTCCCCCCCCTGCATCTCCCATCTCTCTCCCCCCCTGCATCTCCCATCTCTCTCCCCCCTGCATCTCCCATCTCTCTCCCCCCCTGCATCTCCCATCACTCTCCCCCCCTGCATCTCCCATCTCTCTCCCCCCTGCATCTCCCATCTCTCTCCCCCCTGCATCTCCCATATCTCTCCCCCCTGCAGCTCCCATCTCTCTCCCCTGAAGCTCCCATCTCTCCCCCCCTCCTGCAGCTCCCATCTCTCTCCCCCCGAAGCTCCCATCTCTCCCCCCCTGCAGCTCTCATCTCTTCCCCCCCACCCCCAGCAGCTCATTTCTTCCCTCCCACCCCCTGCAGCTCTCATCTCTTCCCCCCACCCCCTGCAGCTCTCATCTCTTCCTCCCCTGCAGCTCTCATCTCTTCCCCCCCACCCCCTGCAGCTCTCATCTCTTCCCCCCTGCAACTCTCATCTCTTCCCCCCCACCCCCTGCAGCTCTCATCTCTTCCTCCCTGCAGCTTTCATCTCTTCCCCCCCTGCAGCTCTCATCTCTTCCCCCCCTGCAGCTCTCATCTCTTCCCCCCCTGCAGCTCTCATCTCTTCCCCCCGACCCCCTACAGCTCTAATCTCTTCCCCCCACCCCCTGCAGCTCTCATCTCTTCCCCCACACCCCTGCAGCTCTCATCTCTTCCCCCCACCCCCTGCAGCTCTCATCTCTTCCCCCCACCCACTGCAGCTCTCATCTCTTCCCCCCACCCCTGCAGCTCTCATCTCTTCCCCCCACCCCCTGCAGCTCTCATCTCTTCCCCCCCTTGCAGCTCCCATCTCTCCCCCCCCTTGCAGCTCCCATCTCCCCCCCCCTTGCAGCTCCCATCTCCCCCCCTTGCAGCTCCCATTTCTCCCCCCCCCTCCCTACCTTTGCAGCTCCCATCTCTCCTACCTCAGGTGGCTGCGGGTTCGGCGAAGGCAGCGCTCACTAGCAGCAGGCACAGGAAGTGCCGTGAGTGGCTGTGAGCGGGCTCTGGGTGGGGGAGAGTGAGCCGGGGACCGAGTGCCGGAGGGAGGGTGGAGGGAGTGCTGGCGTGCCAGAGGGAGTGCTGGGGTGCCGGATGGAGAGCCAGAGTGCTGGGGGGAGGGAGAGCCGGAGACTCGTGCCGGAGTGAGGAAGAGCCAGAGACTAGTGCCGGGGTGCCGGGAGGAGGGGAAGGGAGAGCCGGAGACTAGTACTGGGGTGCCGAGGGAGGGAAAGCCGAGGAGAATCTGAGACTGGTGCCGGAGGGAGGGCCGGGGTGCCGAGGGAGGGAAAGCTGGGGGGAGGGAAAGCTCCTACTTTTATCCAATCCCCTGATGGCCAGCATTCTAAAGCCCCGCCCCCGGCATCCTCCACCAATCCCCTGCGGCCCGGCATGTTCAACTAAGAAGCCCAACCCCTTGCATTCAGGCCGCCGCATCCTCCTCTTCACCGCCGCCGACTCGCGCACCGCCGCATCCGTGCACCGCCGCAGACCCAACTAAAAAACGGGGCCAGGGAGAAAATCCGGGACATTTCCGGGACAGACAGTCAACCGGGACAGGAACGAAAAACGGGACTGTCCCGGCAAAACCAGGACGGCTTGTCACCCTATGTCTGAGTAATGTGAATGTGCTCATATGTGCTTTTATATTTACTGTACAGTGGAGGGGTTGTGTCACTGTATGTGCTCACCATAACTTAGTTTGTGTACCTGCATTAAGACAAAAAAAATCGTATGAAATGTTTAAGAAATGTGCAAACTCACAAAACCTTAGCCTGCATTTAAATCTTATTTTAACATAAGGAAACTTTCACAGTATTTCAGAACTTTGGCGGCAATGGATATTTTGAAAACAAGCTAAATTGTGTGAAATGCAAAAAAAAAAAAACCCCTATTTAAAAACAAAAAGGTCACAAAGTTGCCATAAAACTAGCAAATTCACATACTGTAGCCATGTGGGCATATTTTAAGACATTAATGCCCCAAATGTCCAACATTCCGGTTCTGTGAATTTTCATGAATGTTTCACATCTGTATACAGTACATGAGCGTTCTAGAAATCAGTTCTCATCTAGACTCTAGACATACTAGGATTTTCTTCTTTGGGAATTTACAGGTGAAAATGTATATGCACTTTCCCAAGTTTCAGCCCCTCAATCCACAAGCGCTCCACGATAAGAAAACCAACAGATATGTGTTTCAAGTATCTGCAAAATGTATGAACCAGAGTTTTCCCACATTATGATTGAGTTCCTCAAAACATGGACATCAATGCACAATAATTTCCTGTCCACATTCAACAATGGTTTTAGAGTTTGCTATTTGCGGGGTGTGAGAACATTCTAGTTTAATATTGATATGAATGCTGGCATTCTTGAGTAGGCACAATGACAATACTTTATTCTTACATACCATTTCTAGTGAACGCAACATGTTACACTGCAAAACAATGAATACCCTGCCCAGATAGTTTACAAACAATTTTTTTGGAGTCAGATATAATGCTTTGCCCAAAGTCACATGAAACAGTCAATGAATGTTGACCTGTGGGTCTCCTAATTAGAATGAAGTAGCTAATATGCCGAGAAATGAATAATGTCATTCCCAAGTGAAAGCAAATCTGAAAATAAGGAGCAAACTTTTCCAAGGAGGTAGTAAATCTTCACAAAGTAAAGTTCTAACGTGATGCAGAGTGAAATTACCTTTTAACTATTCTTGAAGTCAGGAATCGTAATATGTCAATAAGCAAGATCGCATGGATCAAATTTTTTTTTATTTTTGTCTCATACAAAAACAGTACATGAACAATCATTTGTTTTCCCTTCCTGTTACAAAAACAAAACAAAATTACGTTAAGGATAATATCAGACATATTGCACGTAAAAACGTTTTCCTTTTTAATGCAGCTCTCTGAGGATTAGCGGTAATTACCTCCGTAATGCTTTGGTAAATTTGCAAACTGGAAATATTTAGCGCGGATTTAAAAATATATATTTTATGCATAAAGACTATGGGGGATATTCTCACAGCTACGAGAATAGGCCTCAGTGTCGTTATAACCTGATGTATTCCCGCGGGGAAGGACAAAAAGATGGAGGCTGGATCGCAAAGAAAGGTCATCTTTACTCTATCATAGCAACAGGATAAAAATCAGGGAACGCTTAGAACACTAACGCGTTTCACGCTGTCAAGTGCTTTGTCAAAGAGCTTGACAGCGCAAAACACATTAGGTGTTCTCTACCATTCCCTGATTATCGTGTTACCTTTCTTTGAGATCCAGTCTCCATCTTTTTTGGCAGTGCACCACCTTGTCCTTCCCCTGTGGGAATACATCTGGTTATTCGTTTCCTTCAGCCGTGTGCACACCTTCCAGAGAAGCATCAAGCCGAAACATGGAGGTCATGAGTTCTTGATTGCCATCAATAATATTTCCAAAGTTTACATATTAAAGACTGCCTATACTCCAGGTGACAGGGGCCTTTAGTCCAGTTGTGGTCTATCCTTGTCTCATGGCTGTGATTGAACGACATATCCACAGGGCAACTCAATGGGGCTGGTGTTCTACCCACAATAAGAGTTAACAGTGCATGTCATTACCAAACCACAAGTCTCTGGTACTACATTATTTACTTTTATTGCAGCAATATCTGCTTGGTTATACTATACAATATGATTGTGGACCCACAGTTTGTGAATCCTTCTGAGCACTGATTCTGGACTCATTTATTCTGGGACTTCCTCAGTGTCGTTATAGGTTAACAGATTAATTGTCAACTTCTTTGTCACACCAACACAATGGAAATGTCCCACAGCATAATTGTAACCAAGGATTCCACATGTTGTTTAACCCATATAACTGTTGTGGGACAGTATATAAAGTCATGTTATGTTCTGCCACAGCTTTCTCTATTATTTGCAGAACTCCATTATATGGTTCCAAATTATGTGAGAGAGTGTTTTTCTCTGAGGGATCTATGGAGAGATCAAAGAGGAGTGGTGGAACATGGTAGTTGACACGATCACCAGAACATTTACAAATTTTGGATCCATAACATGCTCCTGCTCCTTCTGGATTGAACTTTGGAGTTATATAGTGGACTTTCCAAATTGCACCACCTAAAATAATAGATACACAAGAATTAGTGGTTATATTGTTACATGACCGCATACATGGATGATCTTGACTATTCTCATTCATTTCAAAGCCAAATAAAAATAGTACACACACAAAAAAATCATACTGTACACATTAAAATCTCACTATCAACCTTAACAAATATTTTAAAAGATTGACCACTTACAAGCAGTAGAATTTCCAAGATGAATTAGGGCGTGGATAATCTCAGGGTATAGAAAAATGAGGAAGAGAAAAATATAGTGTAATACAGTATGTCACCACATAAAAAACTGTGATTGAAAACAATTTTCAGCTCACTCACAAGTGTAAGACCAAGTCAAGGCTTTTGAAGGGTCAAGAACATCACCTTGTCTGCAGCCTAAGGTATGTCTTCTATAAACACTTTTTTTTTAAAAATCAGAAAAGAAAGAAAAGTCCATAGTGTAGAACAGTTTATATGCGTAAACAAACATAAAACTCAAACTCAAAAGCATTGTGACGGACAAAGCCTCCAGTCGATTTAGTTGTGGTATCAGCATTTCTCTCCCGGGACTTGTTACAGTGCTTCCGCTCCGATCTCCTACAAATCCCTGGTCAGCGTCCACTGGCATTCTTGGTTTGAAATCCTCAGCGCCCCCTCAGAATTCTCATCCACTCTAATTGCCCTACGCATTTCACTGTGATTGGTCAGCTTCTTCAGGGCTTCCTGGCTCTCTTTAGTTACAGTCAAAGTTTTAAAAGAATTTGCCTTGAGGAAGCAGCAAAATGTCAGTGAAACACGTAGGGCGATTGGAGTGGAGTGGACGGGAATTCTGAGGCAGCATTGACACCGAAGATTCGATAAGACCCAGGAAGGCCAGTGTATGCTTACTGTGGAGTTCTAGGTTCCAGCGGAAGCACTAAACCGAGTGCCCGGAGAGCAAACACCGACACCACAACTACACAGATTGGAGGCCAAGAGCAACCTTGATCCATCCCAATGCTTTTGGCTCACATATGTTTGCGAATTTGTTACGCAAGTTTTATATACACGAATAAACTGTTCTACACTATGGGATTTTTTATTTTTTAAAGTGTTCATAGACATACCTCATGCTGTAGACAACGTGATGTCCTTCACCCTTGACAAGGCTCGACTTAAGTCCTACAGGTGAGTGAACTGAAAATTGCTTTCAAGCACAATTTTGTGGTGAAATTACACTATTTTTATCTCTCTCAAAATTTTCTATACCCAGAGATTATCCGCGCCTTAATTCATCTTGGACATTCTTCTACAGACCATTGGAAAATCTGACTATTTGGAGCTGCATTCAATCTATGGTTTGTATACTAATATTGATTATTCCAACACATGAGATATTCATGCTGGGAAGTCTATTTGCACTAAATCTTTCCTTTATAGTTACAAACATTACCGTAATATGTTTTGCAAAACAATATTTACACACACACACATTTAATCTTATTGATCATATCATGAAAACTTTGGAGGTAATTCTATATGTGCCAAAGGCAGTTTTTGTTGGGTGAAAAATCCATAGATTTCAAAGAAGATTTTAAGCCACGAACAACTCGAAAGGACACTCCGGTGTATATCGAATATGATCCTGTGCTGCTATCTCATCTATAAGAAACTTGACTATGAGCTTTCACTCCAAATTAAGGGCAGTGACCACATTAAACTGGAATTTAAATTACATCCGATTCCATTCGGATGTTTTCTAATGCAGGGCAGCAAAAAATTTTCAATGGAAGTTCTCACACTTGGTCAAGTTTAAGGAAGTTTGGGAAAGGTCTGCAATAAAATGTGAAGAAATTCTCTTTCAAAAGTTTAAAGGATTTTTTTCCTTCAATTTAAGGGCTTTGTACCTCTACCCCAATACTACAAATCAATGCATTTCTGTCCTCTCAGGCAGCAAATGGGATTAATGAATACACAAAGAAAAATGGTTCAAATAAAACAGACATACACCCATGATGGCAAAAATGTGTAGTCTGAGGCATACAACATGATCAGCAAGGACGTGTGACATGTACATGTGAAGATTTTTTTTTAATGATGGAAGATTGATTCATCTTACATTATACTATCAGCTTTGTTACTTGTGCTATGGGCAGTTTGGTTGTTTGCCTTTTAGGATATTATTGGATGGCCTTTTTGTATCATGTGTATTGCCGGTGGCATTCTCAACAAAGTCCAAAAGGAAAGAATACTGACCAACATGTAAAAACTCTTAAGGAGATTTGGTTGAAAATGTTGGAAATATTTTCAGTTCCCATAGTGGTGGATTCACAAAGCTCCTATACTGTAACTGGTATCGAAGTTTAAATCAGCATTAGCTACCACTGACTTGAATAACAGTTAATGGTGATCAATCGCCGATATCCATTATCATAGCTTTGCAAATCCCCCGTAGCCCCCCGCCACCCCTCCACCCCAAAGACTTGCATTAGGATGAAGGATTTTTATTTCAGGGAGAAAAGAAATATACATTTTCAGCATATTATAAAGGGAGTATCCCATACACATACGGATAGTTGGCCAGTATGAAAGTAAAGTATCTTTCTGAAATAAACTCTATAAACATCCTAACACAGTTCCAGTTTGAATGATTGCAATGTTCTGTATAGTAACAGAACTCCACTACACAAAGAATAGAAGTTGTGGGTAGGATAGGGGAACTACCATAGCTTCTCATTATCCCAAAAATGTATCTCCTTTCCCCTTTTTATGCGTTACTACCAAGAGAAATACACACGACAGACTCCATGCAAGAATTATTCACTTTCAATCCTTCCGATCTGTGTAAGAATCTACCAACTATTATTGTATTATACTTGTAGCGGATGTACCCCTGGGGTACGGTACTACTGGTACTGCTGTCACCTATGAGGCTAACAAGAGGCCTGAGCCTCTGCCATTGGGAGCCTGGGGTGTACTTACACTCGGTGCAGCGCCTCCACTGGTGAGGGATCCCAACATGGTGGGAGTGTGCCCCCACCAGACAACCATACAGTAAATACACACATGGCTGTATGAAACAATATTTACTAATCAGCATACTATCCTTGGCATATCAATGGCACAGCATCACATAACATTGCATAACATTACATAACATTGCATACACTGGCGACACACTTTATTCGAGCTCGGCTAGTCCCACGAATTCGGGTATACCCGGGTGTATTGAGGTTTGTGACTGTTTTCTGCCCGAGTGCATTGAGGTATTTTCCAGGCAGGGATTGAAGCATTTTATTCCCTCTGGCTGCAATACTGCACAGTATATATATATATACTGCATTACAATTCATGAATTTATGCCATCTGGTAGACACGCGAAGCATTGCAGCCTATTAAATCCTAATCATTATCATTTAACAGATCAGCCGCCCGTCAGCCAGGCATGAACCCAGGCTGGGAAGGCAAACGCAACGGGGCTTGTCAGAGGTGAGGAGCGGCGCATTCCAGGTATCTGCCAGGTACATACTGGGTATTTGCTCGAATAAAGTGTGTCGGTGCAGTAACATCCACACCAGCCCACGTGTCCATCCTGGCATCACCCTCTGTCCTTAGTGTACCAATGTGCCAGGGCACTTAACCTCTCAGTGTCCACCAGCTCTGAAGTTAGTGTGTGTGTAAGGGACAGCGCTTCCCTGTGTTGGGGCCCGTTGGTGCACTTATTATACTACCTCCCTGATCACTGCTCCTGATCAGCATTTTCCTTGGAACTCAGCAACACCGCACAGTGATCCCTCGCTGCAATGTGCTGCTCTGTGCAGAGATGAATCCCTTGTCTGTCTCCCCAGGGGAGGGATCTCCAGCCGGATGATCATTGACTGACTGTCTCTTTAAGGACTCAGCGTCTGTTTCAGCATTCAGGCTGCACAGCCCTCAGGCAATGTCCTGCAGCATACACTTCTCTAATGCTATATGAAAGGGTCCCTGCATTAAGGCCTTCCTTATAGCAAGTTCTCTCAGCACCTCTACAGTGACTCAGGGGACTAACTGGGCCCTGGGGGTTTGACCTCTAGCCTAGTCCCTGGAGCGCTGCTCCGTGGACCAACCTGCAACTTCAGGCTCATGGTCTTCACTGACTCCTTCCTCTCCCAGCAGGCAATAGTCCTTCCTGCTCCTTCGGCAGAATCCTGCAGCCTTACTGGCTCCCTGGTATCAGGTGGTGTCACTGCTCCTGAGCATCATGGGGATTGTAGTCCCGCCTGCAGCCTTTAACATAGGGAGCCTCGTGCTCTCCCTCTAATGGCCGCCGCTCCGCACCTCGCGCTATTGCAACTCCTGTAATGGCCGCTGTGTGTCTGCCCTGCGCAGGCGCAACCTCTCAGGCACTCTGCCGCTTCTCGCTGCTTCCGCGCATGCGCGATTCAGCATTCGTGCGCTCTCCCGCCCAACATGGCAGCGCCCTGCTGCGGGAGACGCCGGCAACTGTATCGCCCTGCCTGCACTCTGAAGGTAGGGGGGAAACCGGAACACGGGGAGCCTGATGGGGGTATCTGGCTACATCCTCCCCCTGGTGGAAAACTCAGCGACCCCGCTTGAACCAAAAATGCAGATCAACATTATATAATAAAATATAGTGTTAAAATACAACTTAACAATTACTCTAAACGAGATTGTATTGTATTGTATTGTATGTCTTTATTTATATAGCGCCATTAATGTACATAGCGCTTCACAGTAGTAATACACATGGTAATCAAATAAATAACAGATAATATAAATAAGAGATCATAGGAATAAGTGCTTTAGACAAAAAGTAACATTAAGCAAGAGGAGTCCCTGCCCCGAGGAGCTTACAGTTTAATTGGTAGGTAGGGAGAACGTACAGAGACAGTAGGAGGGAGTCCTGGTAAGTGCGTCTGCAGGGGGCCAAGCTTTATGTATCATGTGTTCAGA
Source organism: Ascaphus truei (assembly GCF_040206685.1). Classification (NCBI taxonomy): domain Eukaryota; kingdom Metazoa; phylum Chordata; class Amphibia; order Anura; family Ascaphidae; genus Ascaphus; species Ascaphus truei. Next base: position 99,792,740 of record NC_134485.1, on the reverse strand, counting down.
ATATCCACAGTGCTATTCATATGCTTCTTTAAGCAAGTGTGTCTTAAGTTGGGTCTTAAAGGTGGATAGAGAGGGTGCTAGTCGGGTACTGAGGGGAAGGGAATTCCAGAGGTGTGGGGCAGTCAGTGAAAAAGGTTTAAGGCGGGAGAGGGCTTTAGATACAAAGGGGGTAGAAAGAAGACATCCTTGAGAAGAACGCAAGATTGTACATTTCAACAAACATATTTATAACTGAGGCTAGTTTGGCTTTAGCTTGCTGCTCAGACTCATAGTGAGGTGCCCCTAATAAATCATAAGCCACTCTGGTGGGAGGGCATCTCGCTCGCTGACTTCTGTGAGTCTCAGTCCCCAACTCTTCATCTTGAGAGATACCATCGTAGGCTTGAGGCCTAGACACTCTGGCAGAGGGTGAACCAGTTTGGGAAAAGTCTCTTTGTAATTGAACATTGTCTCTTTGGGGCACAAAACTCAGAGTGTTAGGATTTAACGGTTGATTACTTGGTGAACTTTCTGATGATGGTGCTTGAATCGCAGACCCATTACCCGTTGCTCCTTCAGGAGGTGCCCACCAATCTCTATTGGATGTACCCTCCGCAGGGTCTTGCATCATTTCATTGGTGGCCCCCGATGTCTCAGTGGACTCTTCAGTCCCACTGTCATTTGCTACTGTCTCTGTTTCTGGATCACCTTTGCCCAATTGTGGGATAGGTAACAAATGGTTTCGGTGCCAGACCTTTACCCTGCCATTCGCATCACGTATGTGATAGACAGGGAGACCCGGCATTTGGGACTCTACTTGAAAGGGTCCCTCTCTCCAGTGATCGGATAATTTGTGCTTGCCGGGGATCCCTAAGTTGCGTAGGAGAACTACGTCTCCCGGTTGGAGTTCTCGGTAACGTTCTTTGTGATCGTACCTCCTTTTGTTATTGGCGTTCAGTCTAGCGGTAGCTCTTTCTGCTAACTGATAGGCATGGTGCAGACTATCCTGGAGTCTTTTCACATAGCGATAGTGAGCCATCATATTGGGTACCCCATCGGTAGATACCCGCATGCATATGTCAATCAGCAATCTAGCTTCTCTTCCAAACATCATAAGGTATGGTGTGTACCCTGTGGACTCGTGCCTAGTGCAATTGTAGGCATGCATCACAAGGCCTCTACATGCTTGCTCCATTCTCCTTTTTGGGCGTCTTTCAGAGTACCTAACATGTCCAGCAATGTCCTATTAAATCTTTCAGGGAGCGCATCTCCCTCTGGATGATAGGGGGTAGTCCTTGATTTCTGAATATTCAACAGGGTCAACTTTGATCAGTTAACTCTCGAAATCTCGTCACTGGTCGGAGTGCATCCTATTGAGCAGACCATAATGCACAAAATACTTCTCCCACAGCACTTTAGCCACTGTGGTAGCTTTCTGATCTTTCGTGGGAAAGGCTTGAGAGTATCGAGTGTAGTGATCTGTCACTACTAGCACTTTTCCTATACCCTTTGAATCCGGCTCTATGCACAAAAAGTCCATACATACTAAATACATAGTCCCGGAGCTTTTGAGATGGCCCATTGGGGCAGCGCGGGTGGAAAGTGTCTGTCTATGGATGCACCGAAGACATTTCCTGCAGTGTTGTTCAATGGACTCCTCATTCTAGGCCAGAAAAATCGGTCTCTGACTAAACCCAGAGTCTTATCCACCCCCAAATGTTCATGATCATCATGTAGTGATCGTAAAACTAGGCCTTGCAAATGCTGGGGTAGAAATAGTTGTCGACGGTCAGGATCATTATGAAACTGAACAACCCTATAGAGTAAGCCGTTATCCATCTCAAACTTATCCCATTCACTCATGAGGAGACTCACATCATCGGGTGGCTTTCGTTTCACTTGAGACGAATCATTTTGTGTAGAGCTTCTAGGACAGCTTTGGCCACAGGATCATGTATCTGAGCTAGTACCAGTTCCTTCCTGGTGAAGATAACGTTTTGGGTTACCCCCATACCATCCGGGTGGCAGTAAGCTTGTGGGAGGGCTTGCGGCCGACACCCCAAGGAATCCGCAACTCGCAGCTCGGAGAATGCCACTCGATCGTTCACAATGGCAGCAGTGGAACACATAGCTCTCATCCCTGGCCCGGGAATCTCTTCCCAAGGACCATCGTCGGCGGTCTCACCCAGTCCTGATCTCCTAGATAGAGCATCGGCTCCTATATTGAGAGGTCCAGGCTTATATTTCAAAGAAAACTGGTAGTTGGCGAGGGTGGCCAACCATCTATGACCTGTCGCATCTAACTTGGCCGTGGTTTGTACATAGGTCAGCGGATTGTTGGCTGTTTGGACTTCGAAGGTGACCCCGTATACACTAGCGACACACTTTATTCGAGCTCGGCTAGTCCCACGAATTCGGGTATACCCGGGTGTATTGAGGTTTGTGACTGTTTTCTGCCCGAGTGCATTGAGGTATTTTCCAAGCAGGGATTGAAGCATTTTATTCCCGCTGGCTGCAATACTGCACAGTATATATATATATACTGCATTACAATTCATGAATTTATGCCATCTGGTAGACACGCGAAGCATTGCTGCCTATTAAATCCTAATCATTATCATTTAACAGATCAGCCGCCCGTCAGCCAGGCATGAACCCAGGCTGGGAAGGCAAACGCAACGGGGCTTGTCAGAGGTGAGGAGCGGCGCATTCCAGGTATCTGCCAGGTACATACTGGGTATTTGCTCGAATAAAGTGTGTCGGTGCAGTAGATAGTCATGTAGTTTTTCGGATATGGCCCATTTGAGGGCGAGGAACTCCAATTTGTGAACAGGATAGTTCTTTTCACTTGGAGTCAAACTGCTACTTGCATAGGCCACAGGCCGAAGTCCAGTTGAAATTGAATCAGAGATTATCTCTGTGTCTCGGCAACTGTACCTCGGCATCCTGCCTTCACTTCCCCTTACCTTTGGACCGAGTGGAGCGGCTACGGATGCGCACTGCAGTTTAAGCTAAGTGTAGTACCTCATTAGCCTTGCCGTGTGGATCCTCCACGGACACAGCGTGTCACTATGCTAGGTAGAGGCATTATGTCCTCTTTACACTGTTGTATCAGCTATTGCTCCACCGCGTGATTGGGCACCACTATGATTCATTAATATCTACATGTGGTACCACAGTGCTATTCCCATAGTCCTTACCAGTTAGGGGCTACTATTGATTTAAGAGTCTGGGCATTTATACTCGTGTTGACTATAAGATTATATTCACTGAGATATGTATGCATGATCCATTTATGGCGACATAATATTGTACCCTATTCAGTATACCGTATACACTGATTTTTACGCATTGTGACCAATAACATTTGTCACCTCAATACGCAGTATCATTAGCTATATTTGCCATGAGACTCTTTCTCAGCGGTCCTATGTAAGGAGATAATTTGTGATTTTTGTGCAACATATTATTGCATTGCAGAGGCCCTAACTGGATACGGTCACTGAACCGTGCCTCAGGGCATTAACATCGCACACTTTGTGCTTGCCCTCTACAGAAATCTATATTAACACGCTAGGAATTTTTTCCTCATCTGTAGCAACGTTTATTAATGAATATCGTTCTGCGTGTGGTAACATGTTCATTAAGTGCACTATTCAGTTCTTATTTGATTTTGTGATTTTCACACCATTTTGTTCTGTATTACATCCTCACATTGGGTGGGCCATTGACATTGTGTAGGTCTTTATCATTTGACCTTTTTGCTTTAAGCTATTCACCCCTTCAGATTCAGCATCAGCAGCCTTTATTATACTAAGACTGTTGATTTTTTAGTCAAAAGGGCATCCATAGTTTGGATGAGCACCTTACTCTGTAGGTATCTGTGTGTGATTTCCTTAGCAATTTGGCCCACGGCTAGTTGATGTATTATACTTTGTTTTATCTTCCGTTTATTAGTGTATAGGAAGATACTTTGGTTTGTCATTAGGGGCTGGCCCTGGACTTTTTTGTACCATGCCGTTCTTTACAAGTACTATTTTATAAGTATATGTGTGATTAAATTTTTTTTAATGTATCAATCATATCACATTCACTGATCCATCTGAGTGCATTCAAGGGGGAACCTTTTGTTTGTTTGTTTGTATTTACCTTAGTCCTCTTTTGCACCGGAATACGATCTTACTGACTTGTCCAAAATTGATTATTGTATTTTAGCTGATGCGGGAGCCTCCCTTGCCCCTTTCCCCTTCCCTCTTTCCCCTCCTTGATTTATATACTTCTGGTGTAGTACCGCTCCCAATCCGTTGAGGCTGGCATCCACGTGCAGGATGTTAGGCTTCTCCGGATCAGCATAAGCTAGGACGGGAGCCTCTGTCAGACTCTTTTTCAATCCCTTAAATGCTTCTTCACAAGCGGACGTCCATCGATCCCCGAAGGTTGTTTTTGGGGTGGTCTTCTTCTGTTTGGGTTCCTCGGGATAGATCTTCAACAGTTGGTTCAGCACCACAGCCTTCTTGGAGTACCCATCCACAAACTGCCTTTAGTATCCACGGAACCCGAGAAAGGACTTCAGCTCCATCACATTCTCCGGTCTTGGCCAATTCACCACCACCTCTACCTTAGCCGGGTCGGTGGCCACTCCATCTGCAGACACTATATGGCCCACATAAGTGACCGATGTTCGACAGAAGCGGCACTTATCCAGGGAAAGCTTCAGGCCTTCTTTCCCTAAGCGATCCAGCACTTTCATCAGCCAAGTCTCATGTTCTTCCAGTGTGGTTCCGAGTACAATTATGTCGTCTAGGTAGACCAGACACTCTCGAGGACACATATCTCCAATCGTCTTCTCCATAAGTGGTTGGAAAGTGGCCGGAGCACCGCAGATACCTCGGGGCATCCAGGTAAATTGATAAAATCCCAGAGGACAGACGAACGCCGTCTTCTCTTGATCAGCTGGGCTCATAGGAACCTGATAATACCCAGATCGAAGGTCCAGCACGCTAAACTACTGGCTTCCGGACAGTGCACTGAGGATGTCCTCTATTCGGGATAGCGTATATTCACATCTCAGGGGGCTATACGACGAGACCTTTCTCTAAACTGAGTCTCATCATTCAGACGAATGGTGTGCTGGGCGCTTCTACTGCATCCCACATCCATCTCACTAGTGGAGAACACTTCCCGTCGCTCTCTCAACTGAGCACGTAGCCTCTCCTTCCATTCTTCCTCCAGGGGAGACTCTCCAAAGTCAAATTGTAGGTCCTCGAGCTCTTCTCCCACACGGGCAGCATGGACTGTCACTGTGTCATCTACAGGATCCACCGGGTAAACTCTACCCAGCCGTTGTCCTCGTTCAAGCGACACTGTATGGAGCGACATGTTCTGGATAGACACCGTAACCTTCCTGGGGACTTTAGATGTCCACTCTTGTACTTCAAGTATCATCCGATATACCCAATGGAGCTCAGACTCGGGAAGGGTCTCTAGCGAAAAGTATCTGTCCTGTTCATACCGCTTGGGGTACGCGATCAGCGCCGTCACACAGTGCACTCTCCCTGGCGGAATCTCCAATAACCCTTGCTCTAGATTAAATATATCGCCATACTCTTCTTCATACGCCACTCTATAGCATTCCTCCCGTAGGCCAGGGGCTATATTCAGGGATGCCAACGGTAGCTCACCGGCTTCTTGCAGGAATGAGCGAATCACCGCCCTTACTATATCTGCATTCGTGCCCAATATGATGGGGGCACTGGGATGTTCTCGAGCCACCGGACAGACGAGGGCTTCCACCAACATGGGGTGTGACTTGTTGGTGTTCAACTGCAGGATGTCTTGCTTGACCGCCACTATTCCATCTATGGGGTAATCGTCCTTACTCAGCCCCCACAACGTCATCTTTCCGGCTGACTGCAAAGGAAGATGGCTGAGGTGCTGGTCATAGAATGGACGGTAGATGATGGTCACCTGTGACCCAGTGTCCATCAGTGCTGAAGAATATATCCCCTCCACGACGACTCTTATTATTGCGGTGGGCCCTACTCGGCAATAGGCGTCCGGTGATGGATTCTCCCTTGATTCTCCTTCTACATCCTCGGGTAGTGCCGGGAAGGAAGTGAGTGCTTGTTGTACTTGTGCCGTGTAAGTCTTGGCCACTGTATGAGGGTTCTTGGGGTTGGAGCAGACCCTGGCGACGTGTCCTAATTCACCACAATTGTAACAGCGTAGGTCCGGACGAGATCGAGAACTGCCAGGTGATCGGGGCGGGGACCTAGACACCTCAGTAGGGTACATATCTTTCTCTCTTTTGCTTTCTTTCTCTCGGGGCAATCCATTGCGGGAGTCCTTGTTCTTTGGAGACGTAGGTACTCTGGGACGGGCAGCCGTGTCAGGGGTCTTCACGGTTGAGTGCAGCAAAGTATGGGCTTCATGTACCTTCACCTGTTGTAGCAATCCGGTGAAAGTGGGAGGGGTCCCTTGCATAAGGTTGCTGCGTATCATGTTGGTAATAGGGTGGGTGGGGCTTGAGCCCCGTAAATACTGCTTGCGAAGAGCTTCGTTCATCTCGGCGACGGAAACCAACTTGCGATTGAGTAGGATCCCTAGGACCAGTTGTATGCAGTGGATAAACCCCGACAGCTCTTCTCCTTCCTTCTGATAGAGAGTATAGTACTTTGTCCAAAGGGTTCCAGCATCTTCCTGCAATCCATAAGCTTCCTGCAAGAAGTCCACCAATAGCCTAGAGGTCAGGTCGGGGTATTGTTCCCTATGAATACCTACGATAGTGGAAGCTGGAGGTCGAAGGCATTCCATAATGTGCTGTTTTTTCACTACATCCGTACATGGCCACTCCTCCAATACCTTCAGAGTATGTTCCTTCCATACGTCGATCCCTTCTTCTCCCACAGGAACTGGTAGCGTTCCGGAAAAGGCCTTCAGCTTCCTATAATTTTGGGATTGAGACGACATGGGTATGGTTTTCATTAACTGAGGAAAAGTCAGATTCAACGAAGGCCCTTCATTGACACGGCTATTATAAGGCCCAAGCTTAATGCTGGGAATGTGCGGGAGGTTCGTAGATAGTCTATTAGGAGCGGGAGTCATGGGTAAGCTCTCGGTCCAGTTGGTGGCTCCTTCTAAAGCACTTGGAGTAAAACCGCCACTCACTGGCAAGGGCCCCGTCCGAACCCAATTCAGCGGTCGGAGAGTTTGGGGAAGTAAACATCACTCTGATTACAGGTAATTCAGCTAATATTAAGGGGTAGCCCTCAGGTGGAGCATCCGGGGCTTGTAGAACTCTAGGAGCAGTTTCCCTACATATTTCCTTGCCTGCCGTAAATAGCATGGTACTCCAATGGTAAGTGGTATCATATTCCCTTCCTCTTGGCCACAGGGTTTTTAGGCCCAAGAGTTTCTCTAAGGAGTCCCGTATGTCACTCATGGAATCTAGTGCAGGAACATTCCCTATGGCTACCACATGACTGGGTGGTTCCCCGACATTGAAGGCCCAGGCCTGGACTTCCTGACTTGACGCGGTTAACATAATGGACAATTTGGATATTTTGTGATACAGAAATTCTTGGGCACCCCAGGTCTAATCTCAGCAGCGCCTCCAAATGTAGAGGGTGTAACCCTGGGGTACGGTACTACTGGTACTGCTGTCACTTGTGAGGATAACCTGAGGCCTGAGCCTCTGCCATTGGGAGCCTGGGGTGTACTTACACTCGGTGCAGCGCCTCCACTGGTGAGGGATCCCAACGTGGTGGGAGTGTGCCTCCACAGACAACCATACAGTAAATACACACACGGCTGTATGAAACAGTATTTACTAATCAGCATACTATCCTTGGCATATCAATGGCACAGCATCACATAACATTGCATAACATTACATAACATTGCATAACATCCACACCAGCCCACGTGTCCATCCTGGCATCACCCTCTGTCCTTAGTGTACCAATGTGCCAGGGCACTTAACCTCTCAGTGTCCACCAGCTCTGAAGTTAGTGTGTGTGTAAGGGACAGCGCTTCCCTGTGTTGGGGCCCGTTGATGCACTTATTATACTACCTCCCTGATCACTGCTCCTGATCAGGATTTTCCTTGGAACTCAGCAACACCGCACAGTGATCCCTCGCTGCAATATGCTGCTCTGTGCAGAGATGAATCCCTTGTCTGTCTCCCCAGGGGATGATCCAGCTGGATGATCCTTGACTGACTGTCTCTTTAAGGGCTCAGTGTCTGTTTCAGCATTCAGGCTGCACAGCCCTCAGGCAATGTCCTGCAGCATACACTTCTCTAATGCTATATGACTCAGGGGACTAACTGGGCCCTGGAGGTTTGACCTCTGGCCTAGTCCCTGGAGCACTGCTCCGTGGACAACCTGCAACTACAGGCTCCTGGTCTTCACTGACTCCTTCCTCTCCCAGCAGGCAATAGTCTCAATATGTGAAATTACATCTTAAGTGATATTAAAAAGAAGTACATCTATAAAATTAATAAGTGAAGTATAAGTATTAATAAGTAATAATAATCATAATAATAATAAGTGGCTCACCACTTTGTTAGCTATTTCGTTCTGCATATGTGTGGGAGTGAGCGGAGTATGCCTATGTGGGCTAAATGTATGAACCATAACAAGAGTTACCATTCTTTTAGCCATAATACTCACCAAGAAATGGACTGAGCAACTCCAAACCTGTACATCTGTACACTTCCAGAAGTTAAAGAAAATGTACATATACATATATATATATATATAATTATGGTAAGAGTTTTGTGTGTGTACTTTGGGATTTACGCTCTGTTTCTCTATGAGCATCTTAAGTTTGACAATGGGGGTGTCAGGCAATGTGCTTAAACAAATAACAAAATATCATATGTCACTGTTGCAAAGAGATATATGTCACTGTTCTGTGCCAAGAGGCACGTTTAGCATCTAAAAATAACAGGGCATTTGCTTGCGCTACTCTAGTATAATGCCGCATCCATAGTCCCTGCAACCATGATGAAGAGTGCGGCACGAACAAAAGGCTGTGTGTGAAGCGGCGTCTCCCCCACCCGGTGGGAGATTTGGCCATTACTACTGTACATGTGTGGTGCATGCTAACTGTTGGTAAACAGGAGGTCTGAGTCATCCACTGGTGTTTGTGGGGACACAAGACCAGGTTCTGGGGTACATACCCCACATGATTCTCTAGCAGTGCAGCTCCTCCATCTGCCGCAGGCTCCAGATAAAAATTTAAATTTTACCAGGAAGTAATACATTAAGAGTTGCCTCTCGTTTTCAAGTATGTCCTGGGCACAGAGTAGATGGATGGAGGAGATCTCCTACAGTAGAAACTTTCCCTCTCCTTCACCAGTAAGATCATACACCAGGCAAGAGGTATAAGAAACAGGAACAGCTTTATTCTGTCCAGTACAATGCAATCACAGACGGCATCTGCCCTATGTAGTCTATGGTGGTCTATTCAGCTGTAGGATGGTTCCTGGACATCCACTACATGTCAAGGGCACCCGCAGCAGTCCTAGCTCTTCCCAAACCCTCTATGAGGAGCCGAGGTATGGTCTACACTCACTCTCCCCCAAGGGGAAGAGGAACAGAGAAGGCCCCAATCTCAGACACTCTGCTGTGTGACCTGCCTCTCTCAAGTGGGGAGGGGCACTGCCAAAATTTGGGCGGAAATCTCTCAGTAAAACCAAGAGGAGGGTACCAGGTCTGACCCAGGATTGGACAGACAGGCCTAGTTCCACCTCCTCCCCTGTCACTCAAGGGCACTGCAGGGAGTGGGGAAAACCCATGATTAGTACTGGCAGGCCTGCTCTTACCTGGGCTTACTACCAGCGAGGGCAGACTGGCAGCCAAAAACCAGTGCTGGCTACATGTGTATATGCAACATATAAAATCGTGAAGTCATTTATTGTGCCTTTGTACCATGAAGTCCGTGTATTGTACAACAAAACGTGCATTGTGCAAAACTATTTTATAGGCTAGAAAACAAAAAAGTAACTTTTTTTATTGCAAAACAAATAACGCAATGGTGCATGATGTGCACTTTTGCCATATTTATTTTGATTTTACAGTTATTGAAAAACGCTGCGTATTTTATATCTTCATTCTAAAACATGATTTTCACGTTGATTATAAAAGGAATTTTTTTTAGTGCAGCTGTATCTGTTTCTTCTATTTTGAAGTGCAAAATAGTGGGTGCACAAATTGAAGTCAAATATTTGCACAGCATACTGGAGATAGATCTGAACATCAAATAGAATATGATGCCAACATTGTTGCACATACAATGAATTTCCAAATAGCAGCAGCTTCAAAGGGTGCCTCCTTATTTGTACAACTGTATGTCCTGAGGAACGTTGAATTTCTAGTTAACTAAAATTCATTAAGTAACATATATAAAAAGTCTATCAGCTGCAAAACTATGGTACGCAGTGCAAAAACATTTATTTTTTGAATAAAAGGAATGTAATTAAAAACACTTACATTAGAAAAGAGGAGAGTAAGAGGGGATATTATAACTATATACAAATATATTCGGGGACAATACAAGAAGCTTTCAAAATAACTATTCATCTCAAGGGCAGTACAAATACACAAGGACATCCCTTAAGGTTGGAGGAAAGGCGATTTCACCAGCAACAAAGGAAAGGGCTCTTTACACTAAGGGCAGTTAAAATGTGGAATTCATTACCCATGGAGACTGTGATGGCAGATACAATAGATATCTTCAAAAAAAGGCAGGACATCTTTTTAGAGAGGAAAGTTATACAGGGATATACCAAATAAGTAAACATGATGTTGATCCAGGGAGAAATCCGATTGCTATTACTGGAGACAGGAAGAAATTTAATTTTCCCCTTTACAAGACGGCATTTGATATTTTACGGAGGTTTTTGTTTGCCTTCCTCTGGATCAAAATACTGTAAATACAAATATAGGATAAGCATCTGGTCTAAATTTAGCTTAGAGATTGAACTTGGACATGTCTGTAACCCTAGTATGCGACAATTGGTTTTGGGTTTCCTTTGCTAAATCTGGTGCAATTCTTTTCCATTGGTATTGCAGTTGATAGGCTGTAGTAAATAACACAAACACTAAACAATAACACAAATAACTATCATCAAACACATTAAAAAAAGATTATGAGGCAAACCATACTTCTGAAATAATTCTTTTTACTGAAACACTTACTGTTCTTTTGATGCCAACGAACTGCATGCAAGTAATCCCCACAGTAATGAAACATGAACTCATGGTTTGAGTTTGAAACCATTCCTTGCATCAGAGGCATTAGGTCTTTGCCATCAATGATCCTAATATGATGAAACAGATAATGTTATATAAATTCTAGATATTCTGACTTTGAAATGCATATGTTTAAATTACTGTAATGCATATAAAGTAGAAGGTTGTAAATTAAATGACAAGCAAAAAAGTTCATAATTTGGATTTTTTTTTCTTTTAGTTTATTTTCTGACATAGTATCTAAACAAAAAAACCTAAATAACTGGTGAAAAGAAATTTAAAAAATGTTGTAGTTGCACGAGTTACTAGAAGAGCAATCACAAACTAGGACTTTCTGAAAGTTTTTTGATTCTTAGTACATGTATATTTCTATTACAGTGGTAAGGCTTCTTTTTTACATCAATTGCATCATAACTACTGTACTGTATACTGCCCACGAGCACAACAGATTTCCCAATAGTCTCAGCACAGTGGTAGAGGGAAAGCTTTAGCGAAATGCAGGTTCAATTCACTACTGAGAGAGCGTCTGATAAGACTCTTGATAAAGGGCAGTTTTCGTCCCGAAATATTGAGTCTCACTCACTCACTCACTCACTCACCAGGGTGTCCGCCCGTTATGCTTTCCTTATTTGTAGTAAGATTTTTGATATTATACCGTATGCATTACATTTTTCTATATACTGTACCTGTACACATATGTATACTATTGTTATCATTTGAGTCTACTATGATCTTACTGTTGTATTGGCATCAATATACATTTATCTTGGTCTTATTTATTCTACTGTTTATTGCTCATCCTTCCTGTTTATAGTATTTTTGGGTGGGAATTACATACCACCTTGAGAAATACATTATTTTTCATATATTTAAATGTAATTATTTTCTAGGTTTGTTCCTTTACATTTCTGTAGAGAACTCTGATGTTGCAGCTTATTTCTTATCTTAAGATTTGATGGCCAAGTACAGATGCCGCGTCCGTTATCCGAAAATTTTGCGGCTTATATTCCTTGGCATACCCAGTCATGGTGCGTGATTTCTTGAATTTTTCCCACGCTAGGACGCGAGTTTACTCGTGTTTTGATAGAGTGCAGAGAATTGCATTTTAGCATTGTCTGCAATACCGCCGAGAAACTCAAGTGGGCAATCGCAAGTTGTCTTAAAAATCTAATTGCAATTCAACCTGTATTTTATTGCCGTAGAGTACTTCAAGTGTGTGTAATTGTAATTTGAAGATTAACGTTACGAGTTTATACTGTATAGTGTACATGGGAAAAAAGTCCGGAGGCTCCTTAGCCATACACAAATACTCAAACTTTAGAAAATTAAAAATATGAACACAAACAACAAAAAGTATCTTTAACGAATTAAATGTTTTATTTGTACAGGATAATAAAGTTAAAATACAAAAATACAAAGTCGCCTGTTCTTCCGAATGTAAAATATTTATTCCGCGCATGCGTGTAAGTCAAATTGGAACATTTTTGTTGCGTGTCATCACATTTTTGCACGTGTGTCATTATGTTCCTAATTAAATGACTGTACAGTAAGATACAGTGCATTTCCTCACGGAGTCGCTAGATACTGTATCTGCTAGACAGTAGTAGTTAGTGTATCTACTGTAAATAGTAGAAACCACTTATTTTCTGTAGTGTCATTGGGAATTAAAGTTAATACTGTACTGTATAGTGTAATACAGTATAGTACATTATAGTTACCTTCATTATAAACTTTGCCAACTGAGTGGAGATGAGTAAATGTCAGGTGTGTTGTGTATGCAAGCTGGGGTCACTCCTGTAGTCTGCATTATAGTTGACAGGTGCCTGTTGAAGCTAGTAATCAAGCTGGTAATCAGGAGGGGCCAGGTAGCAAGGATTGCGGTTCACCAGGTTTTCAGTGGCGGTCAGCCCCGTTATTGGAAGTACGAATCTTAAATGGATTAAACCTGACCTTTCTCCATTTGAAGTTGCCATGAGCAAACATACCGGCAAAAGATGGGAGCAGAGACCAATAACCTCTGCTATCTCCCGAAGGAGGGGCTGTGTGAAAAATGCAATCCTCATTAGTTAAAGTTTGCCTTATCGAATGCTTCCACCCACAATGGTTTGGTGAAAATTAAAAAAAAAAAAAAAATCATAGTTCTGAATGATATGATGATATATCTCTGCTAAAGTCACCTTCTTATCCAGCATTAATTGCAGAAAATATTAAATATGCATAACTACAGTTTGGTTTAGTATAAGGACTTCACATGATGTTGAGTGTCTGTCTATTCAGCAATTGTGCGGGCATAGCAATTGAGAATAATGTACTAAACATTGTGCTTAGATACTTACATTAGGAAAACGCCTAAATTTGATAACGTCTTCAGCGACCAAGGTCAATTTACAATGGATCACTGTGGTAGACTGTTTTTATCTGGTTTTGAAACACCTGAAAATTGACTACAGTACATAACTGTATTATCCATCTGGCGGATACGCGAAGAACTGCACCAAACAAATCAGAATCCAAGTAATTCAAAGATATCAACAACAGTAAACACAGATGTAATTGGCAGCATTCACGGAAGAATAACAAGTGAATCCCGCAGACTTAACAAAAACGGCTCTGAGAAAAGGTTGGACAACGGCCTCTGCATCTGTACCACTCTGAACTATTGATATAGGTTCCTTCTTAAAAATCACAAAATAATAAGCATGTGCCAAATGGCAAAATGTTTGTTTTACATTTTGGGGGCAAACACTACTGATGATAACCAATTGAAATACAAACATTACATTGAAATACAAACATTGTATACTTTCACTTTTCTCCGCTCAAAGATTACAAAAGTTGGTAAATTAGGTCTCTATGGCATGTCACCCTTTGGAATTTCAGGCATGTGTAGAGACACACACACACAAACACACACACACACACCTTGTATATACAAATGTCGCTTCTCGTATCTCAAAGGACATTACCACATTACTTACACAGGGTAAACAAATGCAGAAAGTGCCAGTACAGCTTTATGGAAGTAAAGTACAAGTCTATAGAAGGTAAACCCAGATCAGGTGCATTAATCTGTTCCAGCCCTTGATGAATCTGCCCCAAAGTATGAGGTCAAAACTTGGGTTTCTTAGGTAACAGTTGTTATGGTAGACCAGGACAATTTACACGGGGTCGCAAAGGCCAGACAGAATGAAGGAGTTAAATAAAACAGGTTTCATTTAAGTTAGAACTAACAGGAGCAATACAATGAACATTTTCAGGATTATTCAACATAACAGGGATTATGGGGGAATTCTAGCCTTGCTAGGTGCCACTTCAGGAGGCTTACCCATGATGTCTTCTAAAAGCCACATTTCTGGCTACCATGGTACTGGAAGGATGCCATTTGCGTCCTAGTAAGTTTAAAAGTCCTGCTCGTCTATACTACCGAGACATTCTGAATTTGTATGTTTTCAGCAAAAACCCAGAGGAACACAAATGGTCTCCCAGAGTCTGGATCTAATCTGACCAATTGATCGGCTGGGGTTTACATAGTTTCCTGGCCTCTATCTGAAACCACTGGGTGCAGAGAAAATCAGAGCTCTGATGCAACATCGGCCAATCACAGAGCGAGAGAACGTCTGTGATGGGCCAATCAGGGCCGTGGGAGTCGGTTGGGGCTAGAACCCAGGCTTCAGTTTCCAATTTCAGCCTGATACCTAGATGTATAGACGGGTTGATATACTTCAATTGATTATCATCAATAGATCTTTTTTACCCACAAAAGTGAAAATGCATATTTTGCCATTTAGCACATTTGGATTCATTACTTTGTAATTTTTTGAGAAGGAATTTCTATCAATTGTTTGATATGTGGCCAAAAATGTTTAAAATGTACTATACTTAAAAAAAAAAAAAAAAAACCTTAAAAAAAAAAAAAAAAAAATTGTGGCAAATTTAAAAACAAGCCATTTTTCCTTTGACGCAATGGAGTTAGAAAAAAAGTACAGCTATTAC
This sequence comes from Ascaphus truei, assembly GCF_040206685.1. Lineage (NCBI taxonomy): Eukaryota > Metazoa > Chordata > Amphibia > Anura > Ascaphidae > Ascaphus > Ascaphus truei. The sequence goes on along the minus strand of NC_134485.1, from coordinate 99,777,510 downwards.
AGGCATTATTCTATAAGCATAATCATACCTGTCTTGTGGTAGTTTGCCTCCTGAAAGCTGGATGACTGTGGTGAATATATCCATGAGACTTGTAGGTTCATCAATAATAGTGTTGGCAGGCAGCACACCTGGCCATCGAAATATTCCTGGCACTCTTATCCCACCTTCCAGGCCTCCCATGCCTTTCCCACCTGTAAGATGCAAACAGTAGAAAGAAAGCAAAGGATCATAAATGAACATTGTGATGGTAGGATCAGCCTGAAGAGCACATTAAAGGTTGAGCTCGCTGATTGTCCCCACCAGTCAAGATGGTGACTCGGGTATTGCGTCAGAATGGCCATCTAAGTGTAGCCAAAATGGCTGCCAGGTACTGTGTAGGTGCGTTCCCAAAATTAGTTCTCTAAATCCAGTTTATTTGGTGTTTGTGTTCACTATGTATTTTCTGTGGGATTCAGTCTATATTCTACCCTGGAGTCTCTTAACGAGGCCAGCATATAACTTCAAAGTCTGTATTATGTTGGGCCAGGTGCAGTGTGTTGAGACAAAGGGAAGTTGGATTGGGATGTGCCAGTCACTTGAAGGCAGAGTGTTCTCACCCCATCAGTGAGTCACCTCATCCTGCCAGTGCTGGATTAAGGGGCGGGCTGGCCAGGCACTTGTCCGGGCCACCAAGCAAAAAGGGGTGCCACCTTGAAATGTCCTGCACAGCCTCATCAATGACAAAGGATATTTAAAGATGTGTTGGAGTGGTGGGCACATGTGGGAGTCAGTGGCGGCAGCATCAGCAAAGGACATTGATGAGCGAGATCGGCCCTGCAGGACATTGATGTATCAATGACGCGGGACCGGTCCTGTGTGCCCTGTCCCGAACCATCAATTTCCTGTGTGACCAAGCTCCCTTGTCGATGACCCTTAATGCTTCTGCTGTGAGTCACACACGATCGCCACTCTGGCACCACCTTTAAATGTCCTGCAACATTGACAAGGCTGTGCAGGTCATTTAAAGATGGCACCGGGTCAGTGCACGCACATACACATTTTTTCACCTCCTCTTTCAACGTCCCTTGGTCCAGCACCGCACCATGAAGGAAATATGGAGCAATGCCTAGGTCCTAGCACCGTTGGCTCATTCCCGATTGGCCAGTTCATATTGCCCTCTCCTAGGGGTCTTGTCTACATCACTACCAGCCTCCAGTCCTTATTGCTCTGTCCAGGGCAAGCCCTCAGCCTCTGATCGGCACCTGGGTTTCCATGCTTTGAGATGCAAGCCGGGAGTTCTATGTAAACTGATGTCGACCAGAGTTCCACAGTTAGTCTCTAGTCACATGAACAACTGGAAATATGAACTTTGACCTGAGAAGCCATGATACCAAGTAATTGGGATACACTGAAATGGACGGATCATAGAGACATCCTGGTTAATCTTGCTCCAGCAGCACCAAGCACCAACTTTAGTTAGCTAGAAGTCTCTGGAACTTCTGTTTCCTAGCGAGATCAAACAGTGTTTTTATACCATGTTGCTCCCTCTAGGCTTCAGCCAAAATAAACCTTGTTTTAATCAACTCCTACATTCTGTCTGGTAATTTCAATCCTGGGGCAATATAGTCTTGTCTACCATGAGAAACTTATTATTCTGGTAGCAAAGGTGGGATACCTTGACTCAGTTCTGGAATTCTTGCTGGCCGTTCAGCACAGAGATGATTTAGAGATCCTAGAATGAGGAGTTACAGGAGCACCATGCCAAGCAAGCGTTCCAACTTTCCACCCCTCCAATCAGTTATAGTCTGACGATCGATGGCGAAATTGTAGCCGGGTATCGTATGTAGCTCAAAGAGCAAGACACCATTGCAGAGTTTGGATTGCCCACTGAGGGGCTCTGCAAACACGAGCTCGTCGAGGACCTCGTACAGTATGAGGACGAGGTGTGTGCAGAACCTAGGGAGCATCTAGTCACTGCATAATCCCCTTCAGCTGCTTCCATGTCATAGCTCCGGGAGTGAGCCTATGGGATGAGTGGCTCTGCAAAACCTTGGAGATGTTGGCCGCCCTCTGGCCCTCAGCTATGGCAAAGGAATGTATCCACTTTAGGGCTTCGAGGCTTGGCCTTAACAACCGCTGGATATCTGAGACTTAAGCAGAATTTCTCACAATAGAACATCCCAAATGCCCATTGTTTTATACCCTCCCAAAAATACATAAAAATCTCCAGTCACCTCCAGGGCGACCAATAATAGCAGCTATACATTCACTTAATCAACCATTAGCCATATATGTTGACACATTCCTCAACCCCATAGCACAGAAAGCACGCTCATACGTGAAGGATACCTTTGACTTTTTAACCAAACTCAAAGATATCCCACGCAATGGTACTGACCACATAATGGTCAGTATGGACGTCTACAGCTTGTATACAATTATACCTCACGAGGATGGCTTAAATATAGTAAAAACTGCTTTATCTGCCCACTACCAGGCGACAGTCCCCACTGAATATATTTTGCTCCTATTACATTTCATCCTTCATAAAAACTATTTTAAATTTGAAAAGGAGCATTTTTTGCAAATTAAGGGAACTGCGATGGGCAGCAACATGGCACCCACGTATGCCAACCTGTATATGGTAGATTTTGAGGAGAAGTATATATACGCATCATTATACTTTAAATACATAATTGGGTATTATAGGTATATTGACGATCTGTTCTTTGTGTGGACAGGTACTGAGGACCAGTTACTGTCATTTTTTGATTATTTACACAATCTCCCTTCTCCTGTACAGCTTACTAATGTCTGGAGCTCTAAGCAGTTAACCTTTCTAGATGTCCTGATTTCCCAAGAAAATGGTGAGTTCCACACAGACCTTTACAGAAAAGATACTGACAGTAATGCCCTGTTACGTGCTGACAGTCACCATCCCCCATCCCTCATCAATGCCCTGCCTTTCTCACAAAAAGTGAGGGTTTCTAGGATCACTAGTCGACAGGACAAACTAGCACCGGCTATGGATGACCTTCGTGAGAGGTTCACTAAAAGGGGATATACAGTACCCCGGCAGTGCTTGATGCAGCCCTTAACAAAGAGGTGATTCCTAATAGGGCAACTAAGGATAAGAAACGTATTGTATTTACCACCACATACAATAGGGCTAGTAATTTTGTTAGATTTACTATCAGGAAACATTGGCACCTGCTGCAGAATGATGAGGTGTTAGCAGATAGTTGTCAGACACCCCCCTTGGTTGCTTATAGGAGAGGGAGAAATCTGTCAGACAACTTGATACATGCTGACAACAAAGACAACTACCATACGCCCCACTTCCTAGAAGGCGGTAAACAGGGTAACTTCCGGTGTATGAATTGTTCTGTGTGTAACAGTCTTATTACCGGGGACGTATTTTGTCATGCACATAGTGGTAAAAAAATCACTATTCATAATCGTATAACATGTAGATCTACATTTGTGGTGTACATTATCAGGTTCCCATGTGGTCTTGTCTATGTAGGCAAGACTACACGCATGCTTAAAGTGAGATACATTGAACACAAAAGTGTGATACGTAAGGGTACGGACCCTACTGTACTGGTACAGCACTGTGTTGAATACAGACACACTGTGGCATCCCTTAGAGTGATGGGGATTGAACAAATAGCACCAAGACAGGGATACCCTGATAGAGAAACCTTTTTACTGAGGCGTGAGGCTTATTGGATCCAAACACTGCAGACAAGTAATGGCAGGGGTCTTAATGAACAACAAAATTTCAAATGCTTTCTCGACAGGAGGTAGCTGAAGAACATCTGTAAGGCTCTGTGCGTCTCGCCATGGACCCCTGCGAATCATTATGAACACTATGCTCCTCTAAGGATTGCTGTATATGCATTAATCTATATGTGTCATGTATCCTTTCAGGTTCTCATTCTATACATAATGCTGCTAGCATAAATACAGTTCTACACCATTTTTAGACACTTTATTAGGTGACACTGTGGTTATACAATTAGCTTGTACACTTTATTTACTTTTGTTCTTTTATAATATATTAAAGTCTCACTACACTTGTTTGTTTATGTAAGGGCTCTCACCCCTGCACGATCATTCAGGTCTCCTTGGGCATCAGGCTGTCTTTTTCCACTCCAGGGCAGGTCTGATGCCTGGGGCCCGCCCCCCCCCCCCCCGGACGTCTGACGTCATCGCGTCACGTCGTGAGGGCACTCTGACATCACCGGAGGAGCCTCTGCTGCCAGTAAGGGGGCTGCTCCCTGAGTGTCCAGCATCCTGCAGGACAGCATCTTTTCCTACTACAGGCATTGGGGAGGCTGTCTCCTCGTGGAGCCCTGGGATCCTCCCCTGGTGGCGCATGACGTCATCATGCCACGTCGGGCCGGTGCTCTGACGTCATGATGGGGGCGTCGACATCCAAGAGCAAGGCAGCAGTGATCGTGGAGGGGTGAGTACCCATTTGTGTATAAATAGTGGTATGTTTAGTATGTTCTGTAGCCCTCTCCTTGATAAAGGCAATCTATTGCCGAAACGTTGGACCTTTGGTGGCACAATAAACTGCACCTTTAGCAAGACCGTGTGCCTGCTTCCATTCCTTTGCTCAAGTACCTCTGGGATGTCTGGACCTCCCTGGACACAGCGCACCGGCAGATAAGTACCCCCCTCCAGCACCTACCAGCGGTGTGCATGTGCTTCTATATGTGACTGAGTACCAGTTTAGGCAGACGACGTACCACATCAATATACTGAAGGCATATTATTCGAGTGGGCCAGTGGTGATGGCAGTGTGTAACCCTCCACTGAAGGATCTGGCATGCCAAACTCTGAGCTACACCAGTAGTCCTGGTGCCCAAAGCTACTACATGGACTACAGGCAGCACAATGTCCAAACAGTCAATGATGCCTATCCTATGACTGGCATGGATAAACTCTTAAGATGAGCTTGCAGGGATAGCTATCTGACTGACGGATCTGGGCGTATCGACGACTTAGTCTATAGTTGGACTTTGGAATAACACCTGGGGCAACAACAGTAGGTACACGTTCCCCTTCTCCCCATTTTCTGGCAAGTTGTAACAGTTTTTTTTTTTACTGTGTTGCGCCCAATGTGCTTCAGTCGAAATAAACCTTTTGTTTTTTTCCCCACATTCTGTCTGGTGATTGTGATCCCAGTGTAACAGTCTGATCTACCGTTTCAAACACTATTAGCACAGATACAATGTAGTTGACTCATTGTTACATTTAATGCAAATAGAAATTTGAGCAAAGTGTTTCTTACATTTAGCTGCAAAATTATTAGCCAATAAAGTTTGCCACTTCAGACCTTGTGGATTTTTTAAAACCCAAAAACAAGATATACAGAAGAAGCCATTATGGGAGACGTAGAGTTTGATACTAGAGATAAGTGATTTAGTTTGGAAAATTTGAGCAGATCGGAAAAAATGCGCCCCCGCCAAAAATAAATAAATGTTCCTTTACACACATGCATCCATCTATCCATCTATCTCAATGTCTTGTCTCACGCCAAAGAGAGCAATCCCTGGTGCTATGAGCTTTTTAAAACGCCAAAAAGGTGGAACGAAGAATGTATCTGGATTCAGAAAGACTTTCAAATAATGAAGCCTTGAGCCGTATTCTGAAAGGTGGGATGGCTTTGATGTTTTTAATATGCAAAACATTATGTATTCTGGCTGTAGAATTTCACAGTTTACTCCAAACGCAGATTGAGGTTTCAACTTTAAGAGAAATAGGCCCAAATGCACTATGATCTGTGTGACTATTTAATCCAACATTAACGTAAATTAATATTAGGTTTATCATCATGCATATCACTAAATAGAATAACCAAGCTTTAACTCCGTGTTAACCCTTGAAATAACTTCTGGTTAAATTCTTCTGTCTGTAGATAACCTCTGTTAAATCAGAGCAAATAACATCAGGTTAGTAAATCTGGCCGTATGGGTTTATTTACTAGTGCCCTGGGTGTGGAACTGGGAGGAGGATCACAGAAAAAACAGTCCAATCTTAATGAAAAGGGTCTCGTATTGGAAGCAATCTTTTTCCTTTGATAACCATGGTGTTGCAACCACCAGAATTGAGTAAATAACCCTCCTCCGTATGGTAGTTGATTTGTTGAATTTAATCAGAAATTACAAGTTAAATAGGGAATCTCTCACAAGCTAAAACAATCCCTCCCAAACATTTTTTTTTTACCTTGTATGAGCCAGTCTCCTCTGAGCTAAACTATGGCACTCAAAGCTACAAGAACTACTCAAATTGAAGCAAGCCACTATGTACTGTAATCTCATGGCTTTCTATTTGTCGTCAGAGTGAAGCTGATCCCAGTGACCAAATTGTTTTACCTGGACAAGAATTCTTCTAAAGGAACCCAAACAACTATTTGTGCTACCACAATGTGCATTTGTTGTTGCTCTATACAGTTTTTAGGCAAGGTGAAAAAAAGATTTATATTGTCACCAAGAAATTAAAATGTAAAGGTGCGGTCATAAGAAAACATAACGAATGGCACTGATATATCTTGGACATTACAAAGTTTGGACCAATTTAACATATTTCATACATTCCTTTTTAAGACGTAAATATGTTCCTTTATTTACCGTTACAATCATGTTTCTCTGACCATACAGTAGGGGGGAAGGGTAGGTTCTAAGTTTTGTTTGCTTCATCCCACGACAAGATACTTAAAGTTGTGAATGCCAATACTGTCTTAGAGCCAATTACAATAGGGGACAGTGCTAAGAGCGAAATTGGGCTGCGACACCCACCGTGAATCTCAGATATTATTTTCAAACATTGGTTAAACTTTCAAAATATGGTATGAAATACTTACGTTTGACAATTTTTCTTTTAAGAGTTTCCGTAACATGGGAATAAATCCTTAAATAAATAGTTATCCTACTGTATACAATTAATCTAATGCTTACTGTGATATTTTATACACATATTTTCTATATAAGTAGGACAGCAATCAATATATAAACAATATATATATATTCAGCACTTAATAGGTTAAAATGTTTTAAGTTGCTTTTCTCACGAAGGATCTTATGGGCAGTTTGAAACAAATAGTATACAATGTTATTCGTATCAGGGGTGACTTGAAACTGAGTGACAGGATGTATGTATATATATTATTGATGAGAGTTGCTTTCCCAGTTTTAAACTCTTTCCCACACATTGTACTGTATTCTGCTGATACTACAGTATGCGCTAACTTATATTCCTGATAGGTGTGACCTGCTCTCGGCTTTGGTCCCAGGATTCATGTCTCTGCTTTACATCCTCTGATGTGTCTTTCTTCCTACCTTTAATATATATTTTTCTTATTTTCTTATCTTCATGAGAAACCAGTATGTTTAGTCAGCAAAGTTAGTCAAGACAAGTGATTTATATCTCTTTGTTCTGAGGGTATAAGTCACTACCTTCTTCAGATGATTTTTACATTGAATAGAAGCATCTAATAATCTAATATGTATCCTTGCTACATAAAATCTCTGAAGCGGATTGAAGAATAATAAAGACTGCCGATTTGGACATGAAACCTGATTCCTGAGTATTACATCGCAAAGACTTTCCAACATACTGGACCCTCAGTTCTCACCTCTATAAATTCCATTAGGGTTTACTACTTCAGAATTTCTTTCCATGCCTTCCAAATATCCACCATGGTCAGAAGTGAAATAAGTGAGTGTATTGTTCACCAAACCTTCCTGATCAATAGCATTAAGTATTTCTCCTGGAATTGCAATAAAAATATCCAATTATAAATGTTACACATCACCCTCCTCCACCCGCACATTCGAATTGGGAAGTGGGAACCTAAACAAAACCCAGGAAGTATGAAATTATGTATCAAGAGCAGTTATGCCTTTTTACTGTCAAAAGTCTGATTCCTGCAACTCTGCAAGTGCTGTAACATAATTTTCTCTGTAATAAATAGGCCAATAACAAGGACTTGGAGAAACCATAATGCATAATATATTTTGTGACTTTTGCTTTGCATTTTGCAATTAGGCTTAAAATTAGGATAGGAACCAACTCATAAAATATGTAGCAGATATGGCAGGTCACCCACACTATATGAGCAAAGGACATTACAGAGTGTAGATACTGCTTAAAACAGCAATACCCCCTCCCCCCCCCCATAATCAAAACCAGGGACCAACAGAGCTGAGTCATTCTATGCTCAACTCTGTGGACACCCCATTCCCAGAGAACAGTACCTTTCAATGTGCTGGTAGAAAATATAAAGATGACTGGCCTGGTCATCCAATAGAAAGCAGTGACATCATGCCTTGGCCTGTGGGGGTGAGGTACAGTGGCCATTTTGATTTCCCACAAAGGGAACAAAAAGAATGTCACATAAAAAAGTTAGATTCGGTTCAGCTCCAGAGGTACCCCCAGTCTGAATCCGGATTAAAATGCCAATTAAAAAAGTGGGGGGGCCGGGGAGAGGTACCTTGTTTACCGAGCTTCAAAGATTAGTGGAGCAGGTAAACTGTGGTCCATCTTTGACATTGTATGGTATGAAACATGGAAAATTCCCTTACCAACCATCCAGTCCATCTCTTCAACATTATCCCCATATAATCCAATCTTGCTCTTTCCAATAAAATTCGGTGAGGTAGCATGGGGAGTGTGGACATGTAGAAAAGATACAAAGAGAAGAAAAGGACCGTCTCTGTTCCTAAAATCAAACAAACATGCTTCTGTTGGTAACATACAGTATGACTGGTGTTTGCTTGGCAAGGTAAAAATGAGAGGAATTCAAATATAAAGTCACTTTATTATGTTCAATAGAAAACAAATGCATTATAAACTGGAAAAATATTGTGATAAGGCTTAGGATATTGAATCCATTACAAAAATAAACAAACATTTTATTTTGTGTTCTTAAATGGAAACAAGGGTGCTTTTTTACACAAAGACAAAAGATTGTAAGCTCTAACGAATGGGGTCCTAATTAGCTTTTTGTATCGATCTGTGAATGCAAGTTTATATATGTATGCAAGAGTTTATGTAATTAGCAAATTTCTGTACCATGTTGCAGAATATGTTGGTGCTTTACGAATAAAAAAAATAATAAGTTCATCCAAGTTAATTATAGCTATCATATTTACTGAGCATTTGAAACACATGTTAACAAGCAACCAAACGAAATACAAATGTAAAAAAATTTTTTTTTTTACTGAAACTTAGACTAAGAAAATTTACTGGTTGGTTAACCACAGAAAAACAAAGTTATTAGTGATGGCAAAGACATTAACATTCTTTTTTTTAAATGGTTTCTCACGTTTGAGAATAGATCAGTTTGTAGCTTTTTGTTATGTGTGCTATTAGTATAAAAAAAACTAATATTGAATACCATTGAATCAATCATTCTAAGGAAAATAAACCGATGCAAGAATGTCAATCAGCAGTAATACCTAATTTTCCTTTTAACTGTAATCCTATAAAGTGATGGTCAACGAGATGTGAAAGTCTTGCATATCCTCCTTAAACCGGTGTTCACATGATACAGTTACAACTTTGCCTTATCCTCTTCTCTTGATCTACATGCCCCACTTTCTCACTGCCGTTCTCGCCCTTCTAACCCCAGACCCTGGCTAAATTTCCACACACGCATGCTGTTCTCGTGCACTCGTTCCTCTGAACATCTCTGGAGGAAATCTCACACTCTCGCAGACTTCCTTCACTACAACTTTATATTATCCTGTTTCAATTCTGCCCTCTCAGGCTAAACAAACCTACTTTTCTTCACTAATCAACATGCACAAGTCTAACCCACACAGAATCTTCCCTGTCTTAGACTCCCATACACAAAAAGGAAACGCAAAAAAGGAAAAACCATCAGTCAAAATTGAAAAAACTCTTTTTTCACCCTGAAATTTTCCATATATAGTTCTGAAGGGGTTGTGAATTGGGAATACTCCTTTAGTGCATAGATAGTGTGGATCTTAGATCTGTTCGGATCTTTTTATTATATCATGTAATATATTTGTGTGATTTTTATGTACTATTTAGTCAATTTATAAAGTTTTTCAATTTTGACTGATGGTTTTTCCTTTTTGCGCTTCCTTTGTGTGTATGTATGCCGGTTTGACCCCGCTGATCACGGGAGAGTAGAAGCAGCAGAGGGATACCATCGTTTTCTGAATACAGAGGGATTTTTGGGACTGTGCATACTTTTCTTTTTGTCTTAAACTCCCTATTCAGACCACCCTCTGCTCCCTGTTCTTCCTCCATCTCACCGCAGGACTATTTCAAGGAAAAGGTTAAATCCATACGTCAGGACATTCCCACTGTACCCTTTCATCCTACTCCTCTTCCGAACTCTCCTTCTGCCTTCCTCGACTCTTTCCGCTGTCACAGGAGGATGATGTGTCGTTGCTTATTGCCTCTTCTCCCTCTACCACCTGCCCTCATGACCCCATTCCTTCCCATGTCTTAAAAAAACTCTTGGTCCTACTATAATCCCTACACTCGCACACATATTTAACACCTCCCTCTACTCTGATACCTTTCCCTCCTTCTTCAAACATGCAACAGTCATACCATTACTCAAAAACAGCAAGCTTGACACTACCGTTTTTTAACTATTGACCTGTCTCCCTCCTGCCTTTTGTCTCTAAACTCCTTAAATGTCTTGTATTCTCTCGCTTGCTCCATTTTCTAAACACCTATTCTCTCATAGACCCTCTACAATCTGGCTTCCGCACTGCTAACACCACTGAAACAGCCCTCACTAAAATAACTGACGACCTCCATGCTGCCAAATACAGGGGTCATTATACTCTGCTCATATTACTTGACCTCTCTGCAGCATTTGATAGTGTGGACCACCCGCTTTGCCTTCACATTCTCCAAACACTTGGTATGTGTAACAAAGCTCTATCCTGGATCTCCTCTTACCTTTCCCATCGTACTTTCAGTGTCTCTTTTGCCAACACATCCTCCTCTATCGATCTCTCTGTGGGGGCACCCAAGGGCTCTGGCCTGGGACCTCTCCTCTTTTCTCTTTACACACGCTCTCTAGGTGACCAAATCACATAACTTGGGTTCAAATATCACCTCCATAGTGATGACACACAAATTTACTTTTGAACCCCTGATCTTACACCTGATGTACATACCAAAGTTTCTGAATGTCTGCTATATCATCCTGGATGGCCCTCCAAAGATTAAACATGTCAAAAACAGAGCTCCTCATATTTCCTCCCAAACCTGGCCCTATTACCTCCTTCCACATTACTGCTGGAAGTACTATCATACACCCAGTACTATCATACACCCATACTCTTCTCCTCTCTCACATTCAAAAGGTAGCCAAAACCGGTAGTTTTTTCCTCTGCAATATTACAAAGATACACCCTCTTCTCTGTTGCTTTACTGCTAAAACTGACACAAGCCCCCATTCTCTCACGTCTCAATTATTGTAACTTCCTGATGTCTGACCTTCCTGCCTCTCCCCTACAATCTATCCGAAACACTGTTGCCAGAATCACTCTACTCTTTCCTAAATCTCACAAAACCGAAAAAGAATATACCACTGACTGATGAATATTTGAAATAAGTGTTAGTAAATATGGTTGTCGCCTAAAGTGTCTAGAGTGGCACTGGGTGCTACCTATGTGCTGGAATGAAATGTATTTTCAAAAATAGAGATAAGGTTGTGTTAAAAAACAATCTCTAGCAAGAAGCACATTATTGGTGCACACCTAGAGTTGTTTAAAACTTAGCATTTAAAATAACTACAGCTCAGCGCCACCCGATCCGACCGCTATAACCTGGGTCGCGTTAATTGTTTTTAAAAATGGCCGCCGTGCGCCCGATCGTGAGATGGGGGGGAGGAGGGGGGAAGAGGTGGAGTGAGGCGCCTTTAGCATTACACGTCCCCAAGCAGCCACGGTAATTCTCCCAGCATTCCCCTCGCAGCCTCACTTCCACCAGCAGCTCCACATTGATACCCCCCCAGCCCCGCACCGATCCCGATGCCCCACGATGCCCCAGCAGCTCCACATCGATCCCGATCCAGCAGCTTCACTTCCCCCAGCAGCTCCACATTGATCCCCCCCCCCAGCCCCGCACCAATCCCAATCCAACAGCCCCACGATGCCCCAGCAGCTGACACCAAAGGTAAGGGGGTGGGGGGGGCTGTGTGTGTGCAGTGTGCTGTGAGAGTGTGCTGTGTGTGCTGGTGCTGTGTGCGCACTGTGCTGCGAGTGTGTGAAGTGTGCTGTGAGTGTGTGCAGTGTGTGCAATGTGTGTGTGCACAAAAACACAACTTTAAATTTTTTTTTCGGGGTCCTCGCTCAAACCGCGTTATAAGTGGATCCGCGTTATAAGCGGATCCGCGTTATAGCGGATCGCGCTATAACGGGGTTGTGCTGTATAATTAATATAAATTTACACGTGCAAATAAGTTGTAATTTAATTATTGTGTATATTTGTATTTATTAAAAACTCAGTATATCAGGAGGGTGAGATACAAATTTATTATTATATATATATCTCCCACTTCTTATTAATTTTGTGATCTGCTATAACATTTCTGCGAGTGTGTACTTGAAATTACTTTGAGAAGCAGCTGGTTGCTTAATCTATGCAGCGTTCAAAGGGCACGTTAACATAGAACCCATTATCAATCCCTGCTATTATGGTCACTCATCCGCCCCTGATGAAGCTCCTAAATCTGTCTCAGCATCTTCCCTGCTGAAATTACTCTCCTGGCTTCCCATCAAATCCCGCATCACACATTCAATTCTCACTTAAAGCTTTACATTCTTCTGCTCCTCCTTACATCTCAGCTCTAATTTCTCGCTATACACCACCCCGACACTTGTGTTCTGCTCAAGGATATCTTATCTCTACTCCTTTTGTTTCTTAAGTCCTCTCCCGCATTAAACCTCTCTCCCTGCCCCACACATCTGGAATGCCCTTCATGTCAATATCCGACTAACACCCTCTCTATCGACCTTTAAGACCCACCTTAAAACACCTGCTTAATGAAGCATATGAGTAGCTCCGTGTCTAATACTATACACGATGCATGAAGCTCGGCCCCCTACAGACGCACTTACCAGAACACCCTCCTATGGTTTCTGTATGTTCTTCCTACTAATTAGATTGTAAGCTCTTCCGAGCAGGGGACTCCTTTTCCTAAATGTTACTTTTATTTCTGAAGCACTTCTTCCCTTTTTGTTATTTGTATTACTTGTTATTTATATGATTGTCATGTGTATTACTGCTGTGAAGCGCTATGTACATTAATGGCGCTATATAAAGACATACGTACCTATAGTAGGTACTACTTGAGGGTGTAATAAAATATGCCAAAGGAATGATTGGTGTACCATAGGTGAGGAGAAATAAATGACGATAAAATTGTTGATACAATGTACCACTATTGCACATTTCATAGGCATCTTTATTTGCTTTGCTAAAAGTTTCTTGCAGTTTATGTCTTTCTTTCAGATGACAATAAACAAAGGACCCTATTTACACCATATACAAGACCTATTGGTGCTGGAAAACATATGATAGCCTATTGACTTGAATGGGCTGTGCGGGTTCTTCCAGCCCTGGAAAGTGAATCAGAAAGGAGGGGGGGAAGGAGAACACAAATTGGGTGTGTCTCCTAAAAGAATTCACTATGCTGCACTCCTACATTACTTAAAATTTAACTTTTAATGGATTTACATAAAACATATATTACCAAAATGCCGTGTACTGTATGGTGAATTAAAAATAAATTTAATTGACAATACCACGCATCCTTGTCAATGAATAAGCGTTGGAATAGTCTCAAACAACTGAATATAGTTGAGACTGCAAGACAAAGGACGCTAGTAGTCAGGGTATGAACCCCTCTGGGACACCTATGAGACCAAGTTAGTATATATATATATATGTATGGCCTACTCAATGTGTGATCATATACTGGAAGTTCGGCAGTCCTGCTTTAACATATAAACCACATAGCACTTAAGGATAATAGTATATTACCATCCAGTAAATGTAATAGTGCAAATGATATTGTGGTATTGAGGGGAGGATGATTCACAGCATAGTGAAACAAATGTTCACAGCCTTTAAATCAGTGAATCATTATGCAGCACACTCCTCAATGCTGTATCATATAGAGAGCAGGAAAGCTGACACACAGAGTATTGATAAAATATATAGCCAGTGGTAGGTCTACATAGATAGAGCCAGGAGATTACAAAGCACTACATAAAAGCAGCTCCAAATAGGAGACTGACAACATTGTGCGTCCAACACGCGTTTCCCTCCAGCAAAGGAGCTTCCTCAGGGACAAATTTGTCCCTGAGGAAGCTCCTTTGCTGGAGGGAAACGCGTGTTGGACGCACAATGTTGTCAGTCTCCTATTTGGAGCTGCTTTTATGTAGTGCTTTGTAGTCTCCTGGCTCTATCTATGTAGATCTACTACTGGCTATATATTTTATCAATACTCTGTGTGTCAGCTTTCCTGCTCTCTATATGATACAGCATTGAGGAGTGTGCTGCATAATGATTCACTGATTTAAAGGCTGTGAACATTTGTTTCACTATGCTGTGAATCATCCTCCCCTCAATACCACAATATCATTTGCACTATTACATTTACTGGATAGTAATATACTATTATCCTTAAGTGCTATGTGGTTTATATGTTAAAGCAGGACTGCCGAACTTCCAGTATATGATCACACATTGAGTAGGCCATACATATATATATATATACTAACTTGGTCTCATAGGTGTCCCAGAGGGGTTCATACCCTGACTACTAGCGTCCTTTGTCTTGCAGTCTCAACTATATTCAGTTGTTTGAGACTATTCCAACGCTTATTCATTGACAAGGATGCGTGGTATTGTCAATTTAATTTATTTTTAATTCACCATACACGGCGTTTTGGTAATATATGTTTTATGTAAATCCATTAAAAGTTAAATTTTAAGTAATGTAGGAGTGCAGCATAGTGAATTCTTTTAGGAGACACACCCAATTTGTGTTCTCCTTCCCCCCCCTTTCTGATTCACTTTCAGTTCACAGTTTTGCACCCGCATATTTGATTACCATTATTATCCATTTATACCCTTTCAATTTGTGTGGCTCTGTGATCACTCCCTAACTCCCGCGTTTTCTCTAAGCCCTGGAAAGTGCCTTGTGATTGGATTACTTGTGACAAGAGACTTTCGTAAATATGGTACAAAATGTTTGGAGGTTTTACTACCAGAATTACTTGACAGCCTGCATCTGATAAAGGTCCTTCTGTGAGCCGAAATGTTGATCCATACTAATAGATCTTTTTATATATTTTGAGAAGAATTGATCCACATTAATATTTTTGTACATTCTAACTAACCTACGTATCTCAACAAATAACTACTGCACCGACACACTTTATTCGAGCAAATACCCGGTATGTACCTGGCAGATACCTGGAATGCGCCACTCCTCACCTCTGACAAGCCCCGTTGCATTTGCCTTCCCAGCCTGGGTTCATGCCTGGCTGATGGGCGGCTGATCTGTTAAATGATAATGATTAGGATTTAATAGGCTGCAATGCTTCGCGTGTCTACCAGATGGCATAAATTCATGAATTGTAATGCAGTATATATATATATACTGTGCAGTATTGCAGCCAGCGGGAATAAAATGCTTCAATCCCTGCTTGGAAAATAACTCAATGCACTCGGGCAGAAAACAGTCACAAACCTCAATACACCCGGGTATACCTGAATGCGTGGGACTAGCCAAGCTCGAATAAAGTGTGTCGCCAGTGTAGTATTGGAGTTCATTATCACCTTTTCAAAATATGCTGTATGTATATTATACATTGTGAGATCTCTTACCTTTTTAATATTTTTCTATGTGCACACATTTTGCTGCCTACATGTACGTAGGTCATAATATACGACTTTAATGGAAGCATGTCCACGGCACTACACACTTAGATAAAAAAAAAGTGGCTTTATTTAATCAATTAAAATACAAGGATACCTTGTGGGGGAATGGGTCAACTTGTGCCGTAATTATGGTGCCCAAATAAACACTGCTACCATCCCGACTATGAAAGCTTTAGACTGATGAACAAAAGGCCTACCTCGACCAATGGCTATGGTGTCCTATAGAGAAGAATTTAGTGTGCATGATGATCACTTATTTAGTGCAGACCATGATCCCTTTAGGTATGGTAAACAGCGGTAGTACAGTGGCTCCATGTGGAAAACCTGGAAAATATAGCGCATGCATCTGTCACTGTGGTTGCTATGGATGCTTTCGGGCATAGAAACTTGCATGCACTGTTTGACGCCAAGTTGACCTTGCCCTCATGAGCTATTTAGAGCAGTCTGAATCATGACAGCAATAGGTGCTTCACAAAGGGCATGTTCGATCCAAAACCATCACCGTAAACAATGGTTTATGCATCTCCTTGTGTGTTAATGGATTGAATCAAGCATCACTTTATCTACAG
The DNA here is from genome assembly GCF_040206685.1 of Ascaphus truei. Lineage (NCBI taxonomy): Eukaryota > Metazoa > Chordata > Amphibia > Anura > Ascaphidae > Ascaphus > Ascaphus truei. The sequence goes on along the minus strand of NC_134485.1, from coordinate 99,761,005 downwards.
TACATGTGGAGTGCCATGGACATCCTTCCATTAAAGTTGTATTTTCCTCATAATTTTTGGTTGACCATGACTATCTATCTGGTACCTGGATAACATAAATTACACTTTTAATTTGAAGCACTAGATCTATTCCGCCCCCCTAAAGCCCCTCTACAATCCCTGACTGATATCACCCAGTTTCTTGGCTCCATTTCCTCTCTGAATGAGAAGAGTGAACTGCTAGTTCTTGGGGATTTCAACTTCAATTGGCTTGACCCTAAAAACCACAAAATCCAGATACAACTCAAGTCACTTAACCTATCGCAACTCATTTCCCAACCCACACGGATAAACCTGAAATCGCATAACCATTCCTTGCTAGACTGGATTCTCTCCTCAAACCCCAGCAGAATCCAATCCTCTAGCATCCTTCCTGATATTTTCAGTGACCATGCAATAGTGTACTGTGTAAGGAAAATTAAACCGCCCCATTCAAGCCCTAAAGTTCTCCTCACTAGAACATTTAGAAACTTTAACCCACAACAGTTTCTGGATGACCTTACCAACTGCCCATGGCACAGAATCGATTTAATTCCCGACCCTGATTCTGTGGTCGACTATTTCCAATCCGAGCTCTTAAAACTCTGTGATACCCATGCTCCACTACGCAAAATAAGGGTACGGGGGGCCCATCTTCCATGGGTTACAACTGACCTTATAGCACTGTACCAGTTCAGGGATACCTTATGGAAAAGCTACAAAGTAACTGGCACTACCAAGGATCTCAATCACTACAGATGCCTGCGAAACATGTGCACAAGGCAAACAAGGCACGCAAAAGCACAATATTACTCGGACAATCTCCACTAGAATACATCAAACCCAGCTAACTTCTAGAAGGTTATCAACAATATATTCCAGCCTTCTAACCATCAACAACCAAGTAATATCACTAAGGGGGATATTACTCTGACAAACCCCACTGACATTGCAAATGCATTCAATTATTACTTTATGGGGTGTGCCACTAACTTATTAGCGAAACGCAGCCCAAACCAGAAACCTTAATCTCATCCTGGGAGTACCCACATAGCCCCACTCCCTCCAAACACTGCCCACAATTTTCAATTTGGCCCAGTATCCAAAGAGGAGATTAAACAAGCGCTCCTCAAATTAAAACTAAGCAGCCAATGTGGACCTGACTTACTACAATCTAGGTTCCTACGATTTGGTGCCCCAGCCATTGCCAAACCAATTGCTTCCATAGTCAACTCTATCCTGTCTAAGACCTGGAAAACTGCCAGAGTTGTCCCAATCTTCAAAAGTGGGGACAAAAACACTGTCTCAAACTACAGGCCAATCTCCCTTCTCCCAATTCTATCCAAAGTCATGGAAAAATGTGTCCACTCCCAATTAAGCGATTACTATACCAAGACAAATTTCCCTAGCCAATTCCAATCTGGCTTTCGCCCCAAACACTCCACCGTAACTACCCTGCTAAAAGTTTGAAATGAAATCCAGTGTGGAATGGAACGGGGACAACTCACTGGTGCAGTATTCCTAGATTTTGCAAAGGCTTTTGATACTGTTGATCATGCTATCCTGCTATCATGCTATCCTGCTTAACAAACTCCAGAGCTCTGGAATAGGGAAGCATGCTTTAAACTGGATATCACCTGTGGTGTCCCGCAAGGCTCTGTTCTGGGGCCCCTACTCTTCTCAGTGTTCATCAATGATCTTCCCACAGCTTGTAAGGAAGCCTCAATACACATATATGCAGATGACACAATCCTATATGCACACAGCAATAGCCTCTCTGACCTTCAACACATACTTCAGTCTGACTTTTGAGACTCGAAAACTGGATTTCCCAAAACAAACTGTTTTTAAACACTGACAAGACTGTAACAATAGTATTTGGGACCAAGACTAAATTTTTAAAGCTTCCAGCGACTGAGCTCCAGATTAGAACCAACGCTACCACCACCCTAACCCCTGTCACTAGTTTTAAAAACGTGGGCATATGGTTTGACTCCAATTTAAAATTCGGGATGCACATTGATACCCTGACAACCAAGACCTATGCCAAACTAGGTGTACTTTATAGGAACCAATCCTCCCTAAGTCTCCTGGTCAGAAAGCGTATTGCACAGCAGATGCTAATGCCAATTATTGACTATGGAGACATAGTATATGGCTCGGCACCTCAAACCCATCTTAGCAAACTTGACACCCTCTACAATTCAATTTGTCGTTTTGTTCTCCAATGCAACTACACTGGCGACACACTTTATTCGAGCTTGGCTAGTGCCACGAATTCGGGTATACCCGGGTGTATTGAGGTTTGTGACTGTTTTCTGCCCGAGTACATTGAGTTATTTTCCAAGCAGGGATTGAAGCATTTTATTCCCGCTGGCTGCAATACTGCACAGTATATATATATAAACTGCATTACAATTCATGAATTTATGCCATCTGGTAGACACGCGAAGCATTGCAGCCTATTAAATCCTAATCATTATCATTTAACAGATCAGCCGCCCATCAGCCAGGCATGAACCCAGGCTGGGAAGGCAAATGCAACGGGGCTTGTCAGAGGTTAGGAGTGGCGCATTCCAGGTATCTGCCAGGTACATACCGGGTATTTGCTCGAATAAAGTGTGTCGGTGCAGTATAACACACATCACTGCGAAATGCTCAAAGAACTAGATTGGTCATCACTTGAGTCTAGGCGCAAAGTTCACCTTTCCTGTCTTGCCTTTAAATTCTTTATGGGCAAGCTACCCAGCTATCTGAACAAGCTCCTCACCCCTACCACAGGCAGCACTTATCATCTGAGATCAGATTCCAAAAGACTGTTCATGGTCCCAAGGCTCAACAAAGTATCCGGCCGTTCCTCCTTCTCTTACCGTGCACCCCAAAAGTGGAAAACTTACCGGAGACTCTCACATCCACCACCAGTTTAAGTTCTTTCAAATCTAAGGCTGTCTCACATTTTAATCTGGTTTGTAACTGTTTCATACGCCCATAAAATATATTTTCTTTAACTGTGCATGCAATGTCTTGTATATAATGTATACCCTGTTCATTTATGTAGCTGTATTTGTAACCATGTATTATTTGTCTTAACTCTGTGCCCAGGACATACTAGAAAACGAGAGGTAACTCTCAATGTATTACTTCCTGGTAAAATATTTTATAAATAAATAAATATTCCTCTGCCTCCGACCATTAGATGGTTTCCTTATTGGTTATACCAGCGGTGTGCAAACTGGGGTGCGTGAGATTTTTCTGGGGGAAGCGGGCAGTTGCAGAGGCCCCGCGCTCTTCCACAAGGCATTAAAATGAAATACCGTGGGATCGCGTGAGGCCTCTGGAACCTAAACTTACCTTGCTTCAGCCGGCGTCTGGAAATGTCTCCATAGCAACGCGGCATCAAATGACGCTGCGGGTCACGTGACATGACCCAGCCCGTCATCTGATGCCAGAGAACGAAGGGAGAGGGGGGGGAGCACGAGCACCAGAGAACAAGAAGCAGGGGGCGCAGGTGCAAAAATTGCGCACCCCTGGGTTATAACATTGTTAAAAGTCATATCATAACACAGGTTTTGAAATCTGTAAATGTAATGGTTTTAAGCCTACGAACTTTAGAAGTCATAACAAAATGGTAATGTTTGTTATTTAATAAGCATAAACCAATAATTAAATGTTGTCTAAATGGATTTTTTTTTTTTACAGCTTGTCAAAGATGCTAAACTGCACAGCAGCCTAGTTCAGAGAACTCGGTCATATATTAGAATAGGCAAAACATATTACTATGAGGCCTATGAAAGCATGACCTTTATTTTGACCATTTCCAAAATACTAAAAAAAAAAAATGGCTAAAGATATAGGTTTGTCCAAAACTATGCCACTCATGTGCAAAACAAAGATACGTGGCTGTGTAGCACACCAAAATAATGCAAATAGATGCAAACAAATGCGATACTTGCGCACAATGCCGGAGCACCTGGTTCAGGGATGGCCTATCTGCAGCAATCCAGGTATACAGCAATAATAGAGATGGCTCCACGGATTTTTAGCAAAAGAATTTATTCATTCTACACAACGTTTCGGCCTCACTTAGGCCTTTGTCATTACCAGTCACTTGACAAAGGCCTAAGTGAGGCCGAAACATTGTGTACTATGAATAAATTCTTTTGCTAAAAATACGTGGAGTCCTGGATCATCTCTATTGTTACTCATGTGCAAAAGCCATTTTTATAAAAACAAAAACAAATTGTATATCAAGTAACCGGTCAGAGTTGATTTTCCAGAAAGGCACAAAATGGAAACATACTTTGTATGTTCGGTACATTTACAAGAGCACCAAAAGTCAATATTTTCCAATCATTAATATAGGTCACACATGTCATGAAGACGAAAGGGGTGAAATGTCATGATAAAATACATGCTGTACTACATTTATTGACCCATAACTATTTCTACAAGATTGCAGTAGGTCAGATACTTTTTGCCTGCATCCATTATTAATCCCCCCCTAGTGAGTCCCTCACGGTAGTTACATTTATTCTACATTTACCTGTTAATGAAGGTCTTTGCTTCTCTTACTATGTGCCCAGCTGTTTTTTCTATGTTCATTGGCTGTTCAGTGATGTCATAGTTCCTCATCAATATGCAATTCCAGTATCTATAGAATCGATAAGCTGCATACCAGTACGTGAAAAAAATAATACCAAAAGAGGCAAAAATGATAATGATCTTCCAGGGAACTGGGATTAAATTGAATAGCTTTCCAGCAATGAGAGTTATCAGTGTGATCGCAAATAACTGTGCGTAAAACCACAGTTTTTCTTTAAAAACCAAATCCACTTCACTTACTATGGATAGCTGACAGTCATTTACAAGAGTTAAAGGCATACCATAAAAATAATCAAAGCCATGGTTTAATGGATGATGACAAAAATCACTGATTGATTCACAGTTTACACCAAGGTGCCATTTTCCTGGGAGGAAAAAAAAAAGAAAACAGTTATTGCTCAGTAGACTCGTTATGAGAGAAATTCACTATGCTCCAATAATGGGTATTGCATCGCGATAACTGCCATTCAAGTCAATGGCAGTTAATGCGAGACTAAATGGTCTCAGTGACCATTTAACAACGCCAAAAGATACTAACTAAATAAATCCTAGCTTCTGTACCAAAACCTGGCAATACATTCAATGTATGGCACAATGAATGACAGCAATGATATTTACTACATAATAATAATAAAAATAATAATAATAGCATGTTCTTGTATAGCGCTGCTAATTGTACGCTGCGCTTTACAGAGACATTTTGCAGGCACAGGTCCCTGTCCTGTAGAGCTTACAATCTATGTTTTTGGTGCCTGAGGCACAGGGAGATAAAGTGACTTGCCCAAGGTCACAAGGATCCGACACCGGGAATTGAACCAGGCTTCCCTGCAGCAATCTCAGTGTCAGTCAGTGTCTTTACTCACTTTAACTACATTTTTAATACTCAAAATATGCTAAAAATAGAGCGACTACTGACTTGCTGCCTACAGCACATTTACATAAACTGATTATAATGCAAAATGCTCCTAGAGGGCAACACTACTATGGTGTAATTTAATATATTTAGCCAATCACCTGCAACTGCTTATTGAGCAGTTTGTGGCAGGCCAGCCCCTCCTCTTCTAGGTATATAATCCCAAAGCAAGGTCCCATTATTTCACTTCACGTGCAGACATGTGAGTATCTGTACTGGTATTTACCAGTTTTTAACTGCACTTGGTTATATAAGCATATGCTTTGATATTTTAACCCCTTCTGGGCTTATTTCACATAACACTAGTATGGATTTAGCGTAGCGACCTGCTATTGAGACTTACCTTGACGTGGTTAGCAGGCTTGGCATTATTTGATGTATACCATCACCGTCAATGTGATGACGTCACTATAGCCCGACGATCGTTTTGCGCGATCAAGCGCTTCTTCTTCCCCCCCATGAAGAAGCGCGTGATCGCGTGAAACGATCGTCGGGCTATAGTGACGTCATCACGTTGACGGTCACGTGGGCAGCGACGGAGCGTGTTTGCATCTCCCATCATTGGGAGAACTTTAGGAACGCTGGACACATAACTATACACACTGGGCACCAACCATATTGCTGTTCTTGCAGCAGCAGCCACCAGGTTGTATTTTTCCTGCTTGTATTTGCAGGTTTTTTATCTCTGTATACTTTCCCTAAGATACTCGGTTACCAATGACATCAGATGCATTTTAAACTTACCCGATTCTACTTATAGTAATCACCATGGTTATAATACCAAGTATTTGAGTTGTGATATAGCAATATCATTTATCAATGTGTTCTGACTTCCTTAATGTGGGATTTTCCCATGCTCTATAGTCACTATTTTGCATGTAGGTAAGGTGAGGCTACTTAGCCGGGTAAACATATTTTGGACCTCTTCTCCATATATATACCTCATGGGGATATCAATATAGGTCATATTTACCCCTATTCTCACCGTACTGCTCCCAACTCGCCCACAAGGGGATCTTTTTAGTTTTTGTATATTATTTGTAATTTTATGCGTTTCGTCTTGTTTTAATATGTATTAAAGTTGTTATAATTGTTGTCTAGCTATAGATTAGATTTTGTGGTTATTCTCCTAGTTGGTCTACTTATTCATCACCATATTATTGGTACCAGTTATTTAATTGGTACTTTTGGATTTATATTTGACTATAGAATGAGTGCAATCATTAGGGACTTTTAGTGACCTCTATTGGCCACTTATGTGTTTTTGATTCAAACCATATGCCCAGATATTTAAAACTACAGCTCAACCCCGTTATAACGCGATCCGTTAAAACACGAATCCACTTATAACGCGATGCAAGCATGGCTCCCAATTTTCGTATTAATGAATACTTTACAACACGATTATTGGTATCTTAAATACTATGTTGTACAATGCATACAATTGTACATTATGTCTAACGCGATCCGCTTATAGCGCAATGTGATTCCTTGGACCCAAAGCACAGCGTTATAAGGGGATTGAGCTGTAGTAGCAGGGGCTAGGAGGGTATTGAGCTAGTTCTGATCTGAAGCTCTGTCATTGGTAGCTTTAGAAATGTAGCCTTGGTCCCAAATACCATTGTTACAGTCTTGTCATTGCTTAAAAAACAGTTTGTTTGGGGAATCCAATTTTCAAGTCTCCAAAAATCAAATTGAAGTATGTGTTGAAGGTCAGTGAGGCCAGGGTTGTGTGCATATAATATTGTGTCATCCGCATACATGTGTATTGAAGTTCACTTACAAGCTGTAGGAAGATCATTGATGAACACTGAGAAGAGCAGAGCCCCCAGAACAGAGCCTTGCGGGACACCACAGGTGAGATCCAAGGGGTTGTAGTTACTGTAGTGCCAGAGATAGACATGTTTGGATCTATCTGATAGGTAGGAAGGAAACCAGTTTGAAAACATGTTTCCCTATTCCAGAGCATTGAAGTTTGTTTAGCAAGATAGCATGAACAGTATCAAAATCCTTTTCAAAATCTAGGAATATTGCACCAGTAAATTGTCTATTCCACACTGGATTTCATTGCAAAGTTTTAGCAGGGTAGTTACCGTGGGGTGTTTGGGATGAAAGCCAGATTGGAATTGGCTAGGGAAATTGGTCTTGGTATAGTAATCGCTTAATGGAGAGTGAACACAATTTCCAGGACTTTGGATAGTATTGGGAGAAGAGAGATTGGCCTGTAGTTTGAGACAGTATTTTTGTCCCCACTTTTGAAGATTGGGAAAACTCTGGCAGTTTTCCAGGTCTCAACAGAGCAGAGTCCACAATTGTGGCTTGTAGCATATCCATTGATCTGCTGTATGATCAACAATTTACCCTCTTTGACTGGAGAGTGAATATTATTTTATGTATGCAACACCCTTTCTCCCGCCCCCCTCCTTAAGGGAGATTTGATAGTACATGAGACTGCCGTAGTGTTAGGCCGAGTTCAGGGTGGATGCTATGGGCGCGAGCTTCCATGCGCGCCTCCGCCGCGTGCTCCTGTAGGTCAGCTGTGACTTAGCTGCAGGAGTTGGGTCGCGGCCAACGTGTCACAGAGCTGGTTCGCTGAACCAGCTCACGTGATGCGACTGTAGCGGCAAAATGCAGCAGCGTCAAAGCTGAAATTGTGACGGACGTGCGCGCATCCATCCTGAACTCAGCCTTAGAGTGCTGTAGCTTAACTTGCAGTCTTCCAGGAGGCCTGAGTCTCCACAGATGGTAGAGGGAGCAGCAACAGGACAGGCTTTTGGGCTTATTGTTACAACGCCTCTCTCCAGCAGGGCTCTGTGAAAGGCAGGGAGTATGCCCTACAGGAACCTCTTCCATAAACTCACACGCAGGCAAGGAAACAGTTCACCATTTATTGGCAGGTCAGTCCTGATCCTTCCCTCATGCAAGAGAGGTACTTAACACATAGCACAGAACACTTCCCTCGCAGCTTGCATAGTGATCACTCCTTGACTAGGCCCCTCAGGGGTTTGAGGCCTCTGAGGCTAGTCTCAACCCCCTTAGCCCCCGATGGGGCAAGGTAGAAATATTGCCCTACTCCCTAAGGAGCAGGCTACACTGGAACACTCTCAATTTGATAGGGAGCCATCTTTTATACCAGGGGAGGGTCCCACTACTAAGCGCCAGTAACTGGGCAGCACTCCTCCAGTGAGCTTATCCCACCCTCCACCCCCCCCACCCCCCCGGCACATGCTCCAAATGTTTCCAAACGGCACCTGGAAACGATACAAATTAACTCCTTACTGAGGGAACTCACATGCTGGCCCATGAGAGAGGGACGGACGTAACCCTAAAACTGCCTGCTCCTTACCAGGACTTACAGTGCTAGGGCCAGGAAACACATAGCCAGGGGCACTGGGCTACATTTATATTTCTCCAGTTTAATAAATGTATGTACTTTTTTTGCTCTCTAGGTTTCGCTTTCCATAATGTATTTGAAGAATTCGTGTATTCTTGGGATTAGCCTTTTTTTTCCCTTTTATGGACGTTTGAGAAATTATATACATATATAGTTTTGTAATGTATGGAACACGAAGACATTTATTCTCCTGTAATCTTGTGGTTATTTGTATTTACTCTTTGGTCTTAAGTTTGTGCCTTCTTATCTTTGTCACAACTGTGGTTTTAACATTGGTATAATCTTCTAAGCCAGGGGAGTGCAAACTGCACCCCCTGCCTGCTCCCCACAGGTGCTTGCTCCCCCCTTACTTTTTTTTTTACCGGCGTCAAATGACACAGTGGGTGATATCACATGAACCTGTGGCCATGGCGACTGGCGTCAAATGACGCCACAAGGTCATGTGACATTACATGGCCCCATTGCCATGGCGATGCGGCCCAACAAGTCTTCTGAATCCCGGTAAGTAGGTCCCGGCATTTAATTTAAATGCCTTGGGGAAGAGTGTGGGGCCTCTGCAACCACCACACGTCCCACCCAACCCCCCTCCCCAATTTTTTTTTCTTTTTGCACCATTAAGAGCACAAGTTTTTCATCATAGATGCATTGGATATGTACAGTATATTCCTATGTATAAGGGATTTCTTTTAATTGTGCTATTGTGTTAGCTCAGGGTACCTGTCCAGCCTTCTGCTACAAAGCTAATGTATATCACTAAATTGTATTTAAAAAAAAAGCAGTTACAGTTTCAATTTTGAAAAGCTACACATCTGTCTAGTTAAATACTACATAGTTCATCCTGAGGAGAAACATCTATTATGTGTTAGAGTTGAAGAAATAATAAATATGCCCACATTAAAACATACCTATGATACCAGTGGTGTAACCTTGATCCTTCAATATTTTGGGAAATGTTGTTTCATTTGCTGGGAGGCCTCCAGATGCAGTAGTCCACAACAGTACATTATAGGGTGCAATACTATTCATGCCTAAATTAGGTCAAAGAATCAGAACAGAAGTAAATAGTATAGTTTAACCTTGTTCAGCACAATTCATGCAACAGGAGTGAATGCTATGCTGCACGATGACATTCCTAGTATCATTAACATTAGTAAAGCAAAACTGATAAGTTACTATTTTTTTCCCATTTTAACTTCCATTATTTGTATTTTTGCGTTATACTGTGTTTTACAGTGCAACATGTATGGTTTTGCAAAAATAAAAAAAAAGTGTATTAAAGGCCATATTTACTAAACCGTACTAACCAGTAATGCGCCTTACAGCCTACTCAAGTGAATTTCCAGTAACTGGCCATTGATTATGAGACTTTGCAGAACTTAATTAACATCATTCTTGTGTTTGGATGGCATATAAAAGGGAGAGAGATTGGTAGAAGGAAGACGAATGAGAAAGAATAAAAGAGAATTCAGTCTTTACTAGGAATGGGTAGAACAGTCCAAATCAGTTTCCCGCAATTCCGCGGATAATTGGAAAAAGCCATGGATTGGATGCTAAAAAATCCAGACGGATTCATTAAAATCAGTCAGTGAATACAATTCAGACAGATTTGTAAGATTCTGTTGCGGGATTGAGGGGAGTAGGGAAGGGGTGACTTAGAGTGTACTGTATATTATAAAACAAGACTTCTTTTTCCACGCTAAACCCAATTATAGGAGCAATCCATGCAATATTCACCATGAGATTTAAAAAAAATAAATGTATTAGATCAGGGCTGCACAACATACGGCCCACCCCGTGCGGCCCACGATGGACCCCCTTCACCCCCCCTTCTTCAACCCCCCTTCAACCGCCCTTCTTCACCCCCCTCAACGCGCTCCAGTAGGAGCGCGTTCCAGCCCTGTCTGTGCGCGCTCTCCCCTAACCTCCTTCCTCCCTCCTCCAGCACGGGGACGCGCTCTAGCAGGGTAGCGCGACCCGGAACTTCCGGGTTTGCTGCTAGAGCGCGCATCCCTCGCGCTTCCCTGCCATCACCAGGTAAGCATGGGGGAGGGAGGCTGCTGACATTGGGAGGGGGGTGGAGGGCTGCTGACATGGGAGGGGGTGGTGTGACGGGGAGGAAAGGGTTAATACCTGATTTGTCATGCATTACTGTTGTTGCCCTGTCAACGCCATTTTTATTCCCCATGTGCAGGCCATTCCCTGTCTGCGAGGGTAAAAGACAAGATGCATTGCTTGCCATACCCTCTAACCAACACATGATAGCAGATCTTAAATGTAAGGCAGGATGTATTTTTTTGTAAGTCCAAGCAGGAATTACTTGGACCTCCAGCTTTGATATGGGTGAATGAGCTTCGGTATTTTTATGACCAAGCCTCAAAGGGTTGTAATTATTTTTATGATGGAGCCTCAAAAGGCTCCCACAGATTGAGAGTCCCCCTGTCTAAAATTGCAAGGCTATGAGTTTCAGGGTGGGTTTGACAGAGAAACTCTTTACAGAGTGTGGCTATGTAGCGGGGTTCCCGAGTTACAGGATACCCCAAAGATGTATCCGGGAATCAGGTAAGATTCTCAGATACATGAAAGTACAATGCTCTGGTCAAACTCCTACCCTGAAAATGTTCTTGCGACTCATCACTAGGGTTCCTGCTGCAGCCCAGCCCAGAAAGGTAAATGGGGCATTGTGACGGTAAGGGGGTACTCAGGCCAGTAAATAAAGGTATTATGCTCGGCTGGGTGCCCCTGAGCCATATTGTGAAATTGTAGAGTGTCAGCTCTGCAGCCCAGTAATAGCTGCAACACTGTAAATGTATTAAAAATGTCTGTGTGTGTCCCGCTAGGTATAAGGGGACTACATCAATATCCTGAGTGGAAATGTATAAGTATTGCAACAGTTATGTACCAACTATGAGTATTGCAACAGTGTTTCCCTGCAGACCGCAGAAAGGAAAAAAGGTTTTTAAATTCCAGCGGCCCTCGTGCAAAGCAAATAAGCGGTAAGCTAACTTTGGCAAGGAATGCCCTAGCGCTTTGAATTTTACTGTGCGTGCGGCTGGGGGTAAATCATTAAAACGGTTATATTTTACTTTTTATAAACTTTCATGAAAAGTCATGAATGAAAGTCCCCCTCTTTTAAGTGTATTAATATTGTAAGAGCAGAGGAGTTTGCATTCATGCGGCTGGAGCAGCGTAAATACTTGTTTCACAAGTAGTGACCAAAAGGTGTATGGCAGGATATTCCTGTGAGTGAGTCATGAATAATGTAACCCTGTGACTTGCAAGGTATCACGCTGGCATGGTTCCAGCATGTCTGCAAAAGTCCAGCGTTAAAAAGGTTCCGACCGTTAAAGGTGTTAAGCGGGCAGAGGAAAAATAAGTGCTGGCATCCTAGCAGATGTCCAGGTGGAGTAGACTACCCGGCGCCAGGGAAGGGGGCTTGGCCGGGTATGCCAAGTGGCGAAGGTGCAAGTTTGCTCATGCCTTTGGCATACTATGAAGCCCCTGCCTGGTGCTGGGCGCTACTGGCAAGACCTGGGGATTGGTGGGCTGTTCAGTTCCCACGCAACGATTTGCTGCAGAGTATAGAGATAGGGGTTTTTATTGTTTAAAGGTCCCTGCAGCCGATCGGGAAAATAGTTTCATCATGCAGTGAAAGATTCATTGTGCGGTACAAAATTGTAACATCGTAACCAAGATTTGTATCCAGCTTCAAGGGTTCGTAAGAACTAAGGACTTCCAAACCAATTCTACAATGGTAGAACAAAGCGAGCAGTCCCGGTGGAGAAAAAGTGGTTGCGAGCGGCGCCACTAGCCAAAGACTGTTTTTGCAGCTTTGCGGTTGCACAATCCCAGCTCCTAGGAGATTGTGCTCAGACTATTTCTAAAGATTTCGTTCTGGAAGTAGAATATTTTGTTTTAACCCATCCCAGTAAGTGTATTTTCTTAATATTTTTTAAATCAAGCTGTGTATGTTCATTGTGTAAATGACAATTTATTTTATATCTCTTGCTTTGCTCAATCAAAGGATCTGGGTAATTGTGGTGTTAAAAGTTGTGGTCTCCCATGACATGCATAAGGGGTTAATGTATCCCTGCAACATACATGGGGCCCTTTGTAAAAAGGTGGGATGTAAGTTATATGCCCAGGTCACCCTGTATCCAGTATAGGGGTTCAGGGGGATACTCCAGCTAAGTTACAAAGCTGAGAGGTTTAGGTAAAATAACAGGTCAGGTTTTTACAGAGTGTTAGGGATAAAGCTAGTGAGTAAACCTTCTCATTCTATCCCTCGCACCAGAAAATACTTTGTTATTTTAGCCAAGTAAAGTGTAAAAGCATATCTTATTAAAGTGTACATTTAATAAAAGGTATATATGTTTGATTCACTTTATATGAGCTGAGGGATTTCCAAGTCACTGACCCCAGAGACCAGATGGCTACCATGCCACCCTGTCTGCTGAGGTCCGTACATGAGACCCAGAGGATGTCCCAGGTGTGAAAGCAATTTAGAAAGGAGGGTGTGATTCCAGTCCACATCCTCAGATCACACGGATACAATATGCATGTCAATTTGGTTGTCCTGCCTGGACGGAGCCCTCTCACCAAGGGGGGGGGAAGCAGGGGGGAGAGGCCATATGTCACCTGCCCCTGTGATCAGTTAGATGTTCAAGAAACCCCGTTTATGATACAGGGTTGTCTGAATGGTAGCTAGGGAAAACTCATGCTCCTGAAATGACACATACATGAGAGGTTTTAAAAACCCTTACTCAGCTCAGATTTTTTCAGTTCTTTACGTCCTCTGAGAGTTCTTTAAGTCTCTCTAAAAGTTTTTAAGGTTCTCTCAAGATTCTAAAGTGTTTCCAGCAAGAAAGAGGCAAGGCTCTGCTTCAGCAAAATGTGCCTGGAATCTTTGCAGTTTCAGGACTATTGAGGGTAAACTTTGTGATATTGTAGACTCTGCACCTAGGAAAGTATAGTTCTGTTCCCCTAGTCCCAAGTAAATGTGCTTGTATCTGTATTTTGTGTAACATTGTGTGTTTGCCTATTTTAAGTGAATAAATTACTATTTATTTCTTTACGCGTTTTGCTCAATGAAATGATCCTGGTTCTAAAGGTGTAATTGCCTGGTCTCCCGTGACAATGCATGTCGATTACATTTAGGGGTTTGGCAAACCCATATACTTTAGATTATTTTACTGCCAAATAGCAGCCTCTAAAGTTGCCAACGAATTTGAATTGCCTTTGTTTAAAAAAAAAGTTTTGTTATAGTTTAACATGCTCAGCAACTAAATGTTTGCTATAGGTAACTTATCTACTTTTAATAAGTAAGATGTTGCTGAAATACATGCATCTTTGGCTTCCTACCAGGTTGAAACATAGGATGAATAGAACGTTAAAGGAGCAGCTCCATCTGCTTTCTTTTCATTTTGATCCCCATCCCCTCTTTTTTTCCCTTTCACATTAGTGGGCAGCACCGGAGCCAGCGGCAGATTTTGAAATCCGCCGCCCCATGGCACTTACATATGCCGGCCGCCTCCTTTCCGCCAGCTCTCATCTTTCTCCTCCTCCTCCTCCTTCTGTTTAGCAGCGTCAAATGACGCCGTCACACGGTGTCTTGTTGCCATGGTAACGCGACATCACGAGGTAATTTGACGCCACATTGTCATAGCAACGTGACGTCGTGTGATGCCACGTTGGTGACGTCCGTGTGTCATTTGATGCAGCGAATCGAAAGGAGGAGGAGGGTGGCAGAAAGGAGAAAGCAAAGAGGCGCCCGGCTTATGCAAGCGACTTCCCATCAGACCCAAGAGCGCCGCAAATGTATATGGGGCGTACATTTTTGCCTCCCTCAAATTTTGCTGCCCTAGGCCCGGGCCACTGACCAGGTCTGAAAATCAGTAGTTTAAGCTTCGGCAACCCCCTAGTTCCTAACATGCATACCTGGAAAGATACCAGTACAGTCCCCTGCAGTGGAAACCTATCTCCCGTGTTACATGGGCCAATAGGAAGCAACGACATCGGTAGCAGCTTCAAATTGGCCAACATGATGCATGTGTTTTAAATATGCAGAAGTACCCGGTGTAATTTCCCAGTATGGGTCCCAGAAAAGAGGGAGTCCCCATAGCTGAAATTAATGCGGTCCAGATCTGGGGACCCCCGGCTTCCCATCCTATGTAAAAAAATAATAATAATAATTAGGGGCAGGGTAAGGACTGCTGCATTAAATGAATAAAAATATAGACCCTGAAAAAAAAAAGGTGCCACTTAGGTATGAAACGCGTGTGAGTTTTTGCTTGGACCATTACTATTTTGTATATGTTGTAATAAAGAACTTTCATATTCCGGGTTCCCGTACTATTTCCAGTATTGGATATCCGGCTTGCTGCTGTGCTTTCTATTCATGCTCTTTACTGTAATCCGGAAGCATGCACCTTGGGACACACAGAAGGCTATGTATAACTGTACTCATAGTTGCTATAAACCCCCATCAAGCAGATACAGTACTGTACTGTAGCTGCAAACACCAATAACCCTGGGTTCTTCACAGGAGAAAGATCATTACTTTCCTCATAGGGCCAGAGTAGGTGTTAAGGGTTAAATGTGATGTATCCATATCCCAACCTAATGATGTATACTTAAGTACATACAGTACCTACTACAACCCATCTCCTGAGCACAACAGTTTATTTTTTAATAATATAGAGATCCAACCTGATCTAATAGGGTATCGTCCGGTCAAAAAAGCTGCTCTACTTGGGGTGCATAACGGGGCAGCAGATATGTGTTGTGTAAGCATTACTCCGTCCTTTGCCAATCTATCAATGTTAGGAGTCCTGAAAAGGAATAAAAGATAAAAAAAAAAGTTATATTCACTTAATTAAAAATGTTAGTTCTTGAGTAGTAACAGAATAAGACGTATAGCCCATGCTCCCCCCCCTAATCGCAGATCAGGTCCCCTAAGGTGTTCTGGGGTCTGGCTATATGTCTCTGTGTGGTGCATACCAGCTGTCAACAGGATGGCCTGAGTCTCCCGCGATGACATGGGGGACAACAGGAACAGGTTACTGGGGTGGATGCCTTCGTCTTGGTTCAATGGTGCAGCGCCTCCATCTGCAGTAAGCCCCAGGGATGCGGGGTGGAATCCCTACCACAGAATCCCCTCCATAGGGATGAGAGATTCCAGTCTCACAACACTCAGTAGTTTTATCAGCAGGCTCTTTATTCTCGCAGCAACAGCAGGTACAGTTAATCAATATAGTACACTAGCTGTTCTCCCTTCAGATGTTCCCTGCTTCCACTCTGGACCCCAAGGGCCATCCAGAGTGGGGCTAACTCTTCCCTCACCCCCTAAGCAGGGTGAGAGGTATTTGGTCCACCTATAACTCACTAGGCCCTACTCCTCAGGAACCTAACTCACTCTAACTACTGTCAGACTGACAGAACACACACTTCTTGTGCTCCTTGTGCCCACTAAATAGGGAGTGCACTGCTCTTTTATGATATCAGCAGGCACTGCCCCTGTGTCTCTTGCTTTGACACAGGGTCAGGTGACCTACCTCCACCACTCAGGACAAGTGCTTGAAGTGGGGGAAACCCACGATAACTCCTGGCAACCTGCCCTTACCAGGGATTATACCAGGAGGAGGATAGAACTATAGCTCCATTTCTTACCAGGGCTACAGACGTGTTTAAATCTTGCTATGCAGAACCACTGGGATAAATATACAATTCTACTTTTCATTACTACATGTATGCACAGACAGTATGTAGGGTACTGTATATTAGCAGCATAATGGTTATATTTGTAACAATTATATGGTTCATTTACAGTAACTGGCAGAATTGGTTGTTCCATCAATAACAGTCTTTGAGCTCCTAGCCTGTGCTGTTATTTTGATGCAAAGGAAGGCAAAATAACTAGCAACAAGAATACAAATCAAATAAATTCATATTTTTACTTATTTAATTTATTCACATTACCTTATTATATCATTTCCATAACAACCAACATCTCCAATTCCAAGATCATCTGCCATTATAAGTACAATATTAGGCTTGGGGTCATTTATTGCACTTGTATATGACCAAAGTAGCAGAAGTAAAGCAGGATAAATGGCCATATAGTTTCTAAAATATAATATAAAAAGTGACATTAACACACCTTTATGAAACAAAATGATAAATTATTAATTATGTATTACATCGCTATGCTTGCCTTGGTAAATGGGTTGGAAGTCAAACTTTGAGTTCCTATCTAATGTGTACATACGTTTAGAATGAGAACCAAGTCTGTGTTTTTTTAAAAAGCAAGAGTTAGCATTTCATTCCTCTGCATTCCTCTTTCAAAAATACGATATTGAATAGGAGAGTCTGCAAATAATGTGTAACAGGTTGACATGACCTTGTTAATGATCTCTTAACTTCCAATCAGTTGTATTATTAACTGGATGTCATTGGCTTGCATAATATTGAAAAATTGCATTTTTTGTGGGCCTCCATTTTCACACTGGAGATATTGTGCAGAATTTGATGTACAATAAAATGATCAGTGTAACACATTTCAAAAGTAAAAATCAGATTGACGAATTGTAAAGATTCAAATGTAACGGAGGAGGAGGACGTTCCAATTTAGTAATGTCTAAATGTTATACGGTATATCCCCTCAAACCACCCTACAAATAAATTAAGGAAAGATGTCTGTACTGAAAAAGGAGCACAGCTGAGGTACTCAATGAGATACGGTAATGGCAATGCAAAGTATATTTAAATGAGCCACTTTCCACACTTCCTAAAAATGGTCAGACCTAATTTTTCCTCATTTTGTTATGTGTTGCGTGCACAGCCTCGCCTCATGTTGCCTCATGTTGCACGCCCACCCACCTGACCGGGCGTCGCACGTGCAGCCGCGCCACATTGTGTGTGTGTTATATTTTGTGTGTGGCAGGGGGGAGATTGTGAGGGCATCAGGGTGGGGAGAAGTGTGTGCTCAGTGGGGTAGGGGGGAATGAGTGTGAAGAGGGGGGGATTGAGGGAGCAGGTTGAAGGGGTAATTAAGTGATAGAGGTAGGAGAGAGAGGAGAGAAATACACGGGGAAAGGAGGGAGAATAGAGGAGGTGGCTAAAGTGTATGAAGGGGGGGTCTCGCAAGGTCGCCGACACGTGAGGGGGCCCCCGGTCAAAACTCTAGTTTTGGTCCCGAGGAAATCGGTCGGCAGCATGCCCCAGTCCATTACCTCTTTACAATATATCCCTCCCTCTGCTCATACCCACCCCTTTTCCCCCTCCCCCAGTGCACCAGGAGGACCCAGATTCTTAGATTTCTGTTGGCGACTCTATACAGGCAGTCCTCGGTTATCCGACACAATGCGTTACTCAAAATGGCATTGGATAGCAAAATGTCTTAAAGTGAAACACGTTTTCCCATAGGAACACTGTTTAAATGAAAGGTTCCATTCCTGAAGGCATTTTTAACACTAAAGTACACCAAATATTTTACGCAGGCAATAAGATATGCAACACACACAAATTATATAGTGAATGTACTGTATTATATATATAATATAACATAACATATAATATAATAAATTATATAGTATAATATAATATTATAATTATATTATATATACTATATACACAAACAACTTTGCACTTTGGATAAGCCGTTTTGACATTGTAAAAATGAACATAGGTATGCATTGCATAGTGTTGGATAAGCCATTCGTTGTAAAACTAAGCGTTGTAAAACGAGGACTGCCCATATATGATTACCTTGCCCTAGTCCCACCAAGCAGAAATAAGTGTATGGGCCATTCAGCATTGTACAGACTTTCTGTGATCGTGACCGCAAGGTGCGAGATCACAGCCACGTGAGCACTTTGTTCACTGCGTTTCAGTTACATTATTTGTGCGGTTATTTATGCAATTGTAAGGGGGTCACCCCCGGTTCCCCTGATCTTCCTTTGCCCCCTGCCTTACCCATGTGGCACTGGGGGAAGGGGACTGCAACTTCTCCCGGCGGGCACCGCCATCTTGGTTGCGGCGCGAGGTTCGCGCAATGCGCAGAGGTTGGTCAGGGTAGCGGTGGCCATCGCCAGTGGGCCGGATCTCTGGGAGGTTGCCCAAGCATAGTTAAGCGTAACGGCTGCCATTACAGCGTCGCACATGCGCAGTAAAGATCGCGCACGCGATCCCCATAGGAAAGAGCTGTGCCAAGGACTACAATTCCCAGCAGCCTCTGGGGACTGCACTTTCACCCTGGTCACAGGCAGCATTGAAGCCAATAGAGCTGGCAGATTCTTATGCTGCAGAGTTGCAACAATGTTGTGTGCAGACAGGGTTTTGTCAGTTGGATCCAGGAAGAGATTGGGGAAGGTAGTGTACACAGAGCAGGGCTCTGCTATTCTAGGCCAGAGAAACCCCAGACCCCAGGTAGGCCCCACTCCCCACTAGGTTAGTGGGTAAGTTCATAGGGAAGGCCCCTAGGTTAGGGACCCTGCCCTTAGGTGCGTGTGAGGTGCAGCCTTGTCAGTATCATGGCTGTCAGTGCTGTGAGTGCCGACAAGTAGGCATAGTGTGTGTGCAGCCGTTTGCTGCAGGTACCAAGCAGGTTGCAGTGCGTTGGTTGCAGTGCGTTGCTGCAGGTACAGTTAGTGCAGTGGGTTGCTGCAGGTGCTAGAAATATTAGTTAGCAGTCAGTACCGGGAGGAGCTAGGGGAACGGATTAGGCCAGTAACCCCCTAGGCCCCAGATAGGTCTTCACTCCCCAGCTTGTGGTGCTACAGGGACAGGCCCTAGGTTAGGGACCCTGTCACAGTAGTACTAGTGATAGATAGGGACACAGCGGACGCTGCGCTTCCTGAGAAGAGACTTGGGCTCAAGTCTGTGCCCCCAGAGACAGAGACTATCTCCAGGGTGGGATCGCCCCTGGTGGACCCATGCGAGGAAACATCGGATCAGACGGGATCACCAAGCGGCAGATCCTTTTTGAAGTCGCTTGCAGGCCTGAGTGCAGGAGCGCTCGGCAGGTACCCCCATAAGTGCACCAACGTATCCTAACATATCACAACTACACATTGTGGCAGCGCTGACCACGGGACAAGGGGGTTGGGCTATGGACCCAGTGTGGGGATATACGGTGACTGTGGAGTTACTCTCTAGGGGGGAGTGTTAGTAGTGTTTGTTATTAAGTGTGTTATTTCCTGCATATATAAACTGGTTATATACATTCCTGTGTATGTGGTTATTGTATATGCGGGTCCTGTGTAGGCAACCTTCTACATCCCTAGAACCCTACACAGGTGGAGGCGCTGAAACCGAGAAGCTCCAGAGGATTCACCCCAGGCTCTCACTGGCGGAGGCTCAGACCTCCTGTGAGCCTGTTAGGTATAACGCGCCACACCTGGTAACATATAGGGTTCCCCCACATTCACTGTAGCTGCGATTGGGGGTGGGGGTAAACCTGTTACATTTGGAGGCGCTGCTGAGATCAGACCTGGGGTGCCCTATTCTATTTTTGTGTCAAATTGTGCCAGTTAAGTCCCAACCATGTTGTGTGCCCTCAAGCCATGAGATCCACAAATGGGCCTGGTGGACAAAAGTATCCCCGCGACATGTGGTAGTAGTAGGGAATGTTCCCACTAGTGCAGTGAAGTTGAAGGAAATTTGTGAGGTCCTAAGAGAACTCCTGGGTCTAGATCAAAGGTGGAGGAGGATAGAGCAGCGGTACGACACCACTGAACAGTGGAGTAGACTATGGCTAGTGGCGGATCAGGAAATATGCCGGGAAAATGCCCCAATGACTTTACATTTCCCAGAGGCCCCACAAGAAGGCTACCCTCTTATATACGCAGAGAGCCCTAGTGAAATTAACAGAACTGTGATCAAAATGGAGGCTCCCTCATCCAGTGAGTCACACCTAAAATGGCATCTCCTGCCAAATCAGGAGAGCACACATGCTGCTGACTGCAAGCCTGCACTAAATTGTGTTGCAAAAATCTGCATAGGACTGGCGGGAAAACCAGAGCTCTGCCCCCACAATGTGAGTGACTCAGTGCAGAGCCAGAACCACTCAGTGATAGAGCGTGCCCCTCCATTAAATTCCACCAGGGGGAGCAAGCACAGTGAACAGCAATCAGCAACGGCTGTTCCCACTAAAGAAAGTACAGAATGCAGAGAAACTCACCCTCAGTTGTATGGAGTATGGCGATCAAAAGGAGGGAAAGTATCCTTTCTTGTGTGCCCGTGCCTACAAAAGGACTTGAATCTGTCTGGTGGTATGGACTTTGACCATATTAGGCTACCAATAGAATACTTGGTGGCAGTGGTGGATGAAGAGGGGTGCATAAGATGTGTTTGTAACCAGTGTGACTTCCCAGGTGGCAAACCGACCTGGGGTCCCAAGTGTGCCTGCTGCGTGGCACAGTTCCTAAAGCCCGTGCTGCTGTGGTCTGCAGAACCAGCAGAGACCGAGGATCCCGACCTATCCACTAAAGTGAGTCACACTGCTAATCAGTCTGCCTTAATCCCAGAGGCTCCATGGGGCCGGTGTGTCCAAAGTGATGTTCCAGACACTGTTGCAAAAACAGATTATTCTCCCCCTGGAAATGAAATAGACTGCAAGGGGTTACACTCTGAAGTGTATGTGGGCCGTCAATTGCCAGGAATAGAGGCACTCGTGCTAATGTGTCGCTGCCTTCAGGAAGCCTGTGACCTGGGAATCGACCTATTCCAGTTCTCGTTAGACTTCAAGACAACCGAGGTGGATGGAGAAACGTGTATACAATGTTTTAGTGCCATCTGTGACTGTTCTAGAGGCAAACTAGCGTGGGAGCCCGAATGTGCCTGCTGCGGGATATGTTTCTTGAAGCCTATTATGCCCCAGCCTGCAGAATCCGCCGGGGAAGAAGCGGTCAATTTTAATATGGAGCCGGTCAGTATATATAACCAATCTAACCTTCTCAATGAAATTTCAGAGGGCCCGTGCGCCCTAACCGCGGTTCCAGATTCGGTTATAATGCCGGAACCACAGATGGAATCACAGAGAACAAGTGAAGCTGAGGACAAAGAGTCGTTTGCCTCGCCTGCTGTGGGCCCGTGTGCCCTACTACGGCCAGTCCGGCCTAAGATGATGGTACCGTCAGTCCTAGGCTTGGGATCAGTACCTAACAGCGACAAGGGCGAGTTGACTGCCCCAGGGGTGTCAGGTGTGAGCCTCCAGGTGACCGCGGAGCACGGTAGCTCCTTAAGTCTGGCCACCAGGGCAATTGGCTCCACTCGGCATTGCGTCCTGGCGGAGGTGCTCCCCTTAGCAGACCGCTGTTCTGTAGTGCGAGTGGACCAGTACCCACCACCTATCGTCCAGGTGAAGAGGAAACACAGCAGCCAACCAGCCGTGGTGATGCGCCAGCCGGCGGACCACTCACGGGACGCTGAAGCATCAGCGACGGACCCTGCTGTGGACACGCTGCGCATCGACATCCATCGACAGCAAGTGCTGGTGCGGCCGGAACGCGGAAGAGTTTCCCGGCTGTGGCGACTCCCAGTGTGTCGGAGGGACATCCAGAGACAGGACCGGAGGAAGAGGAACCAATCGCAAGCCAGCAGAGTGGTGGGGAACCTCATAACTCCCCACAGGCTCCGATGGAGGTGGCCGTGAAAGAGGCCCGAACTAAGGCTCCTGACCTGAGTGTGAGCCTGTGCGCTCCAACCCAAATAGTCCCAGGACTGGGATCCAACGCTCCCGAGTTTCAAGACAGTGAGTGGACTGCCCCAGAAGTGTCGGGGACAGGTCTCCAGACTGTCGCGGTGGGAACTGACAGCGTCCCCGAGGACCTGTTGGCCACCATGAATCACCGCAGTGGTAAGGTATCAACCCTTTACCGCTTTCAGGATGAAACAGAGACATTGTCAATTGCTCACTTCCCAGTGGAAGCCTCGCAAGTACGTAGGGACAAGGACTGTGTGGTGAGGGATTTAGTAAAAATTGCCTCCTTTAAGCCCAAAAAGGAGCGCTCCATTCACCATGTGGTGGACCGCGGAAAAGGTTAAGGCCTCCTGGCCTACTGCATCCATGTCGTGGATGGCCTGGTAAAGGTCTGGCAAGAGACACTGTGCTATTCCTTCCACCAGGGGGAGGAAGTAGTACAGAACCGGTGACTGTTACCCCAGAGCGTGCTCGCCCAGAGATTCTCCTGGGGAGGCTCACAAACGTAAAAGTGAGGTACCCCCACATGATCAGTTAGGGGCACCCCGCCATTGGTCTCAGCAAACAGCTAAAATTCAGCTGGCCTCGGGTATTACTGTGTGTGATATGCCATGTATCAGTGATGTTAAAGTCAACATGTTAAGTTGTACAGTTTATGCAATGCATTTTTATTGTGTAACTTTCTGTAATGTGATGCTGTTCTCCAAGCGGGGTCGTTGGTATTTTCACCAGGGGGAGAGTGTAAGGTGGTCACCCCCGGTTCTCCTGATTTTCCTTTGCCCCCTGCCTTACCCCTGTGGCAGTGGGGAAACGGAAACGGCGACTTTTCCCGGCGGGCACCGCCATCTTGGTTGCGGCGCTAGGTTCGCGCAATGCGCAGAGGTTGGCCAGGGTAGCGGTGGCCATCGCCAGTGTGCTGGAGCTCTGGGAGGTTGCGCAGGTGCAGTTAAGCGTAGCGGCGGCCATTACAGCGTCGCACATGTACAGTAAAGATTGCGCACACGGTCCCCAAAGGAAAGAGCTGTGCCAAGGACTACAATTCCCAGCAGCCTCTGGGGACTGCACTTTCACCCTGGTCACAGACAGCATTTAAGCAATAGAGCTGGCAGATTCTCATACTGCAGAGTTGCAACAATGTTGTGTGCAGACAGGGTTTTTGTCAGTTGGATCCAGGAAGAGATTGGGGAAGGTAGTGTACACAGAGCAGGGCTCTGCTGTACTAGGCCAGAGAAACCCCAGGCCCCAGGTAGGCCCCACTCCCCACTAGGTTAGTGGGTAAGTTCATAGGGAAGGCCCCTAGGTTAGGGACCCTGCCCTTAGGTGT
The DNA here is from genome assembly GCF_040206685.1 of Ascaphus truei. Taxonomy (NCBI): domain Eukaryota; kingdom Metazoa; phylum Chordata; class Amphibia; order Anura; family Ascaphidae; genus Ascaphus; species Ascaphus truei. The sequence continues at coordinate 99,737,058 of NC_134485.1, read as the reverse complement.
GTGTGAGGTGCAGCCTTGTCAGTGTCACGGCTGTCAGTGCTGTGAGTGCTGACAAGAAGGCATAGTGTGTGTGCAGCCATTTGCTGCAGGTACCAAGCAGGTTGCAGTGCGTTGGTTGCAGTGCGTTGCTGCAGGTACAGTTAGTGCAGTGGGTTGCTGCAGGTGATGGGAGTATTAGTTAACTTTCAGGACCGGGAAGAGCTAGGGGAATGGATTAGGCCAGTAACCCCCTAGGCCCCAGATAGGTCTTCACTCCCCAGCTTGTGGTGCAACAGGGACAGGCCCTAGGTTAGGGACCCTGTCACAGTAGTACTAGTGATAGATAGGGACACAGCGGATGCTGCGCTTCCTGAGAAGAGACTTGGGCTCAAGTCTGTGCCCCCAGAGACAGAGACTATCTCCAGGGTGGGATCGCCCCTGGTGGACCCATGCGAGGAAACATCGGATCAGACGTTATCACCAAGCGGCAGATCCTTTTTGAAGTCGCTTGCAGGCCCGAGTGCAGGAGCGCTCAGGCAGGTACCCCCATAAGTGCACCAACGTATCCTAACATATCACAACTACACCTAGTGGCAGCGCTGACCACGGGACAAGGGGGTTGGGCTTTGGACCCAGTGTGGGGATATACGGTGACTGTGGAGTTACTCTCTAGGGGGGAGTGTTAGTAGTGTACACTACCGACACACTTTATTAAAGTGTGGCCGGTACCGCAAGCCGGGAGATTTCCCGGCTTGCTAGTGGCCGCCCCTCGGCGTGCCGCGCGTCATAGACGCGCGGTCACGCGTCTTCGGGAGCCTGCGCCCCCTGCACGCGCGTCCAGGGCTCCCCGAGGGAGCCCTGGTGTCCCGCGATCGCGGGACGGCGGCAGGGGGTTCCGGGGGACCCGGCGGACCCGGCAGCGGTAGGGAGAGCGCCCCGATCGGAGGGCGCTCTTCCGCTGCTTCGGCGTGCGCCCGTCACCCTCGGGCGCGCGCCAGGCTACTGCTGCGGCCAAGAACGGGCAAATGCTCGAATAAACTTGGCCGCAGCAGTATGCTATTAAGTGTGTTATTTCCTGCATATATAAACTGGTTATATACATTCCTTTGTATGTGGTTATTGTATATGCGGGTCCTGTGTAGGCAACCTTCTACATCCCTAGAACCCTACACAGGTGGAGGCGCTGAAACCGAGAACGCTCCAGAGGATTCACCTCAGGCTCTCACTGGCGGAGGCTCAGACCTCCTGTGAGCCTGACACGTATAACGCACCACACCTGGTAACATATAGGTTTCCCCCACATTCACTGTATCTGCGATTGGAGGTGGGGGAATAGTAAAAATTAGTATGTGTGTGTTTGGCAGATGGCACACTGAATATGTTCACCTATGGTACTCCGTAGCAGTAAGGGTGCTGCAAGGGAGTTGCAAATTGCAAATAAATGCTGGAGATTTACCCTTTATTTTATGCAGCATGAAAAAAGTAAGGCTGAGTTTAGGGTGGATGCTACGGCCACGAGCGTCTGTGGGAGCCTCCGCCGTGCGCTCCTGCAGCCCAGCGATCTGTGCGTTGGCTGCAGGAGTTGGGACGCGGCGTTTGGGGGCGTGCAAACATGTCGCGGAGCTGGTTCGCTGAACCAGCTCACGTGACGCGACTGTAGCCCAAAATATCATTTTAGGTTGTAGCGGCAAAAAGTAGCAGCGTCAACGCTGCACTTTGCCGCCGGTGGAATTTTCAGTATGAAAACTCCCACCGAACAACCAGAAATTGCGACAGATGTGCGTGCACATGTAAGCGCACGTCGCATAGCATCCACTCTGAACTTGGCCATAGTCTTGCTACATTTGCACAGTAGGATTAATTTAATGCAAAAGGCATCCATTATTATTTAGATACATGCCAACTTCACACGTCTTTCAATACAAGATACAATGTAGAAATGTCTCGCATCAAACTCACCCTTTCATTGACCTTGTACTTTTCATAAAAAGTAGCAGGTTGACGCTTTATTCAGAACACTATGCATAAAGGAAATTTGTCTCAGGCTGTGTTTAAGATGGCACATAAATGCCAGGCGAGACCTCCTGCAGCTGTGTTTATTTTACAGTATATAATCTGCCATTCAAGACAGTACAGACAAGAGGGTAAATCTCTCGCAGATCTACAGTATCAGTATATCGCTACGAAGTACCCATTATACGACAACAGCAAAAAAGGCAGGAACAATTCTAATTTATACAACTTTAGCATTAATGATTACTTAATTAGAATAGCTCGCCCTGGCATGAGGAGCGGGAACTGGGCACTACACACGTCATGGATGTATGTTCGATTACTTCAACTTTCAAAAGGAGAAAGAGATTCAAGACACCTTTCCGAGCCCTCTGATCTGCTCACATCTGATTAGCTGCTCTCATGTCTGTATGGAGATCCATTGTAGGCTGGTATATTAAATAATCCCCATATTCTGAAATCATTCCTCAAACCAGCCATTACAATATATCAATTTAAACTGAATAAGGGAAGAGGTATTTTAAGAATATTTTTTGCATCAGAACCCCGATTGCCTTTTAAGAAATGTAATTTAATTTGCTTAGAATTTCAAAACCTCTTCAATTAGATGCATACTGTATAAATAAATATTTGTGAAAAACATTTTTAAGCCCGATATTTAATATAGGAGCAGTGTGTCATATACCTTTAAGTGTACATATCAAATTGAAAATGGATTATAGCAGCAGAGAAAGTTGATCTTTTAGCAGCTGTAATCTGAGCAAAAACCCTTTTGAAGTTTTATCTGCAAATCACAACAGAGTGTTCCTAAAAACATACCAAGTGTGATATTCAATATGCCTCTATAAATGCCTTCAACATGTCAAACTGCCCTGAAGATCCCTCAAATACAATTACTGCATAAATAATGCTGACAGACAGAACTTGCATTAACCCATGCAATAGGAGCCGGAACTACAGGTGCCCCTGTCAACCTGAAACTAATATATCAAACTTAAATGAATAAGGCTGAGTCCTCGCTGGCGCTGAGCGCACTCATGCTTGGAGAGTGCCAGGTGTCCTGCTTTTACGAGCGCGTGCGCAGTGGAGGGCGGGGGGGCATTGCGGGTATTTGAGCATGCGGATAAGTATAGTTTTTTTGTTTACCCGAGCGCGGGTGAGCATGTGTGTCCGCGCACGAGCGCCGCGCGCACCGTGTGAACGGGGAAGTACATATATCTATACATGTAAGTAACTGCCGCAAGAGAACAGCCTAAGGGAAGCCGCATTAAAAGGACAGTGTGCCATTTTTATAAGAAATTACTTTAATTTGCTTTAAGTCTCAACATTACTCCCTTTACATGAATATAAAGAAATATTTGGGGAAAAAGACTTTGTAAGCCCGACATTTAGTTAGTGAGCAGTGTGATCATAGCAGCAGAGGAAGAGGCTTATCTCTTAGGCTGAGCTCAAACAGAAGGCGCCCGTTGCAAATTTGGGTTGTGCAGTGGGAGTTTTCAAACCGAAAACTCCACCGGCGGCAAAGTGCAGCATTGTCGCTGCAACATTTTGCCGGCACAACCCAAATTGTAATTTGGGGCTACAGTCATGTGACGTGAGCTGGTTCAGCCAATAGAGGCGAACCAGCTCCGTGACGCGTTCGTTACACGCCCCCGCCACGACATCAAACGCCGCGATCTGGCTCCTTCTGTGTGAGCACAGATCGCTGTACTGCAGGAGCGCGTGGCGGGGCGCGAACGCTAGCAAGCTGCCATAGCAGCTTGTCTGAGCGAGCCCTTAGTGGCTGCACTCTGAACACTTGAGCAGTAAACAGTCTGAACTCTTACTTAACCCAAGTTATCCGCAAATCCCAACAGTGAAAAAACATACCCAATGTTAGACCCAAAATGTCTCTATAAATACCTTCAGCTTTTAAACTGCACCGAAGATCCCTCAAATGCACGAATAATGCTGCCATCCACAACCGGGATTAAACACAAGTGCCCCACTTAATGAGTGCTGAAACAAAATTACCCCTGCCACAATTAAGCGAATATACTGTATGTGTGTTAATGCTGTCTTATCTCCATCACCACAACCACAGCTCTTAACCTCCTGGTCCACTGTACTTACCCAGCTCGCCCATGGTACCCTGCATTGCTCATCAACCAGCTCATGGTAAGGAAGCTACTGCTGTTTTCTCCTCAGCTGTCAGTTTCAACAATGCCAACCAGATCTCTGAGCAACGAGTTCCCCCCCAACCTTGTTGGCAGTGTGGCTGAAGTGAAAGAACAACCTATTGTAGAACCACAGGCAAATGGAAAGGCCCCACATACCCCCAGGGCAAGCATGCAGTGCCTCCTTTATAACTTGCCTCACAAGCTCCCCTCCACTTTAGAAAGTAGGACATCCTCCAGGACTGCCCCTAAGCTACTATAACATTAACCCCCTCCCCCCCACTCCCTCTGACCAAGGGTTAGCTCCTTCTGGTCAAAGTCATGTGACCATTCACTGAAGGTTCAGGGGCTTATTTGATGGAGGTTTTTTTTTTTTGAGTACATCTGTAGTTCATTGACATTCAATACATTGCAAAAAATAAAACTAAATCAGAATCATCAAAGTTAGTTATTAACAGCAATACAACTACAGGTAAGACAAGTTATTGGAGGGAATAGGACAAAAGTGATTTCATCGTAGTGGTATGTTTAATAGGTTATATGTAGCTGACTGACACCATATAAGATAAAAATAAGTACTTTGAATTAATGTTTTATATCTAATTAATATTTTTTTACATATTGGAAAGAATAGATAGAAATGGTATTTCGGTATGAATGTAATTAAGACAGTATACTGTATGTACAGTACAAAGATTATATTAGCAGTTTACAACCAGACACAAAGTGTAGGGAAGGTATACCAAGAAAAATAGGTAGGAAAGCAAATCTGGGAGAATATATACAGTATATATAAAAGACAAAAAGAAGTGCAAGCTCCATAGCATAACCCTGTTAAGATTGAAGGTTTAATGTTAAGAAAGAGAGAAAGACACGGCCCATTGGACCTGCACTCACAAGAGTATAAAATTCAAGCATTTGAGAGAAATTCTCTACAGGGATGACATCACCAGATTGGAGCCAAGGTCTGAAGCTGGTACAGCTGGGCGCATGTAGAATGGGTTGTGTGGTCCATCGGTGCTTGCCTCTTTATAAATCCACCTCCCAGGTGGAGAACCATAGGCAGGCAAGCAGCACCTCCGATCCAGCAGCATGCGGAAGAATCCTTTTAAGTCCAGCGTCTGCTATCAGCAACTCTCATGCAGAGAGACTTCAGACCTCCTCACGTTGACTCCTTTATGCAATGACGTTAGCCAGCGTCCCGACGCGTTTCGTCAAGTGGTGATTTCTTCAGCCCCCTGAAGAAGTCATCACATGACGAAACACGTCTGATAGCAGACGCTGGACTTAAAAGGAATCTCCCACATGCTGTCGGATTGGAGTTGCTGCTCGCCTGCCTGTGGTTCCCCACCTGGGAGGTGGATTTACAAAGAGGCAAGCACCGATGGACCACACGACCCGCTCATCATGTGCCCAGCTGTACCAGCTTCAGACCCCGGCTCCTATCTGGTGACTTCACCTCTGAAGAGAATTTCTCTCAAATGCTTGCATTTTATACTCTCTTGCGAGTGCAGGTCCAATTGGCCGTGTCTTTCTCTCTTTTTTCACATTAAACCTTCAATCTTAACAGAGTTATACTATGGAGCTATGGTGTTTAGCTAGCCGCTAAGGTAATGAAGCTGCTTTAATCATTTTTTTTAATAGTGTGCAGGAGCAGGGTGTCTCCTGAGCTGAACCGCTTTGATTTCTGGCTCAGTGACCCCCTGCTTCCCGAGTTACAGGCCCCGGTATGGGGCATTGGATTCCAGTGTCGTCACCATTTTTAAATCGTCCGCGTCACATGATGCAAAACATTTAAATAATGGAGGAGATACCGGCACCTCATATCTGGGCCTGTAACTTGGGAAGCAGGGGGTCCCCGACGCTGAAATTAATGCGGTTCACCTCAGGAGACCCCCTGCTCCAGCACAATATTAATAAAAAGTATATTAATGCAGCTTCATTACCATAGCAGCTAGCCGCTACGGTAATGAATTATTGTTTATTGATGTGTGTGTTTGGCTACTAGTGTACATGAGCAGGGGGTCTCCTGAGCTGAACCACATTGGTTTCAGCCTTGGAGACACCCTACTTCATGATACAGGCCCAGTTATGAAGTACTGGTATCCCACAGCAGGATTTAAATCCCCCGGTCACAGAACGCGGGAGCTTTAAAAGCACAGGGGATACCGGCACCCCATAACGGGGGCCTGTATCTCATGAAGTAGGGGGTCCCCGAGGCTGAAACCAATGCGGTTCAGCTCAGGAGACCCTCTGCTCATGTACATTATGATCAAAATCAATATTCTTAATGCACAATCGCCTGTAAGAGCCGTGCATGGAGACGCAGCGGCTCCATCTAGCTCTTACAGGCTGTTTTTTTTTCCAATCAGCTATCGCGCTTTAGATTTTTAAGCACGATAGCAGGGGGAAAAAACAGCTTGCGCGATCGGGCATGTTTTTGCCCGCACCTAACCAAATGCCATCCCTTCTTAGTGAATCCCGCATCTGGCTTCATTTTTTTATCATGGGATTACAAATTTCCCAATCGGGTCCAAAAGCTCCCTGCTTAGTGAATCGCCCCCTAAAGTAATAGATCTACAGAGCTCTGTGAATTCAGGGAACATGCTGCTGTATGACATTAAGTACAAAATGTTCTCTAAATGATCAAGATAATTATATGCAGAAACAACATCGTAAGTACGTCTAGAATAGACTTAACATCATGTTATTGCAGTCCTACCTTAAAGATGGCAATTAAAAAACAAAATCCTTTATTAAATGTTTTAGTTTTTATTCTTCCCTACATGTCACCTTCTGCTTTTCCGGTACATACTCTCACCCTATATTTCCCCCACCCTGGTCACTCTCACTTCCTTCCCTTCTGCTCCCCATCCCTCTTCTTTTACTTACCCCCTCTTCTCATACTCGCCCACTCCTCTCACTCTCCCCTCCCCCTTATCTCCTATTCCACTCACTCTCCCCTTCTCCTTCTCCCCCCTTCCTGTCTTGCTCTCCCTTCCCCATCTCCCACTCCCCTCCCACTTTTCTTTCACTCGCCCACCCCCTCTATCATACTTTTCCACTCCTCTCTTATTCACCCCTTTCTCTTTCACTCTGCCCAGTTCTTTCATTCTTCCCCTTCCCTTCTATTTCACTCTCCCCTCCACTCTCTATCCCCTCACTCTCCTACCTTCTCTCATCTCACCCCCCCTTTCACCTCTCCCCCTCCACCTTCTCCCACTCACCCTCATCTCACTCTACCCCTCCTTTTTCTCTCCCATTTCGCTCTCTTGCCCTCCTCTCTCACCTTTCCCCTGCCTCTTCTCTTGCACTCTTCCACTCGTATTGCATTCTCGCCTCCTCCTAATCTCATCCTCCCTCACACCTCCCATCTCTTTCAATCCCCCCTCCTCTCAAATCCCAATCCTCTCTCACTCCTTCATATATCTCACTCTTGTCCCCCCCTTGTCACCCTCCTCCTCACTATTGCCCCCCTATCCTTTCACACTCTCCCCTTCCTCTCACACGCTCCCATTCACCCTTCTCTCACACTATCCCACTTATCTCCCTCCCCTTCCTCTTTCACTCCCCCCTCCTTTCTCCCTCTCCAACTATCTCCCCATTCTCTCACCTCTCCCCTTCTCTTGCACTCTCCCCCTCCCTATTCTGTTACATTCTACCCATCCCCCTTCTGTGACACTCCACCCTTCTCTCACTCTCACTCCCTCTCCCCCTCCTCTCCCTCTCCCCCACACCTCTCTCACTCCTTCCATATCTCTCTCACATCCCCCTTTCCCCCTCACTCCCCCATATCTCTCACTCCCCCATCTAAATCTCTCTCCTTCATCTCACTCTTCCCCTCCCCCTTACTATCTCCCTTCCAATATTACACTCCCATTCTCTCTCTCTCTCTCTCTCTCTCTCTCTCTCTCTCTCTCTCTCTCTCTCTCTCTCTCCCTCTCCCTCTCCCCTCCTCTCCCCTTCTCTTGCCCCTATCTCTCTCAGTGCCCCATCTCTGTTACTCTCCCCTTTCACCCTCACTCTCACCCTACTTTCTCAATCTCTCCCCTTCACCCTTCCCTCTCCCATTATCGCATCATCCACCTCTCAGGCTCTCCCCTCACACTTCCTCCCTCTCACTCTTGCTTTCCCCACACCCCACGCTCCTCCCATCTTCTCTCTCTCTCTCTCTCTCTCTCTCTCTCTCTCTCTCTCTCTCTCTCTCTCTCTCTCTCTCTCTCTCCCTCTCCCCTCCTCTCCCCTTCTCTTGCCCCTATCTCTCTCAGTGCCCCATCTCTGTTACTCTCCCCTTTCACCCTCACTCTCACCCTACTTTCTCAATCTCTCCCCTTCACCCTTCCCTCTCCCATTATCGCATCATCCACCTCTCAGGCTCTCCCCTCACACTTCCTCCCTCTCACTCTTGCTTTCCCCACACCCCACGCTCCTCCCATCTTCTCTCTCCTCTCTCTCATGCTCACTCCTCTTCTCTTTCATTCTCCCCCTCCTCTCAGACTCGCCTCATTGTCTCACTCTGCCCCTCCCCTTACCCTCTCCCCTTCCCTCACCATATAAATTGCCAAATAACCAACAGTTACATCTCAGACTCTACAGGCCTCAGTTAGCATGTTCAATGTTAAAGTTCATGACCGTACAATTAGAAAGACTGAACAAGTATGGTTTGTTTGGAAGTGTTGCCAGGAGAAAACCTCTTCTCTCTAACCATAATATGGCAGCACGGCTTAGGTTTGCAAAGTTGCATCTGAACAAACCACAAGACATCTGGAACATTGTCCTTTGGACAGACGAGACCAGAGTGGAGATGTTTGGCCATAATGCACAGCGCCACATTTGGCGAAAACCAAACACAGCATATCAGCACAAACACCTCATACCAACTGCCAAGCATGGTGGTGGAGGGGTGATGATTTGGGCTTGTTTTTGCAGCCACAGGACCTGGGAACCTTGCAGTTATTGAGTCGATCATGAAATCATCTGTATACCAAAGTATTCTAGAGTCAAATGTGAGGCCATCGGTCCGACAGATAAAGCTTGGCCAAAATTGGGTCATGCAACCGGACAATGATCCCAAGCACACTAGCAGATCTACAAAAGAATGGCTGAAAACAAAAAGAATCAAGGTGTTGCAATGGCCCAGTCAAAGTCCAGACCTCAACCCGATTGAAATGCTTTGGCTGGACCTTAAGAGAGCTGTCCATAAACAAATGCCCACAAACCTCAATGAACTGAAGCAACGTTGTAAAGAAGACCGGTCCAAAATTCCTCTACAACGATGTGAGAGACTGATAAAGTCATACAGAAAACGATTACTTCAAGTTATTGCTGCTAAAGGTGGTTCTACAAGCTATTGAATCATAAGGTGTACTTAGTTTTTCACACATGGCTTCTCCATTTTGGCTTTATTTTTGTTAAATAAATCCTGACATGGTGTAATATGTCATGTGTTGTTGTTCATCTGAGGTTGTATTTACCTAATTTTAAGACCTGCTAAGGAACAGAGGATTGTTATTACTGTATGTCCTGATATGTAAAACCATGGAATTGAAAGAGGGTATACTTTCTTTTTCACATGAAAAAAGAAAAAGGCAGTGTTACCAGCGCTAATGCTAAAATTAAATGTGTAAACAATTCTATTGTGAACAGTGATTACTAATAAACTTTACATATACTGCTGCGGCCAACTTTATTCTTACTAATCACCGGCTTGTACCTGGCATGTTCCTGGAATGCCACACTGTTCACCCAGAGCATGCCGGGCTCCTTTTGCCTTCCCAGCCAGGAGCATGCCCATCTGACGCGCGGTTGATGTGTTAATTGATAATGGTTCAGGATTTACTAGGCTGCAATGCTTCGCGTGTCCGCCAGATGGCATAAATTCATGAATTGTAATGCAGTATATATTTGTACTGTATATGTATGTTATATATATATATATATATATATATATATATATATATATATATATATACTGTATAACAACAACCCCTATAACCCCTAACATACAGTACTGTACACATACAGTACTGTATATGCACATCAATGATACTGTAGGCCGGCGGGGGCGAGATGTGTTTGCAGCAGAGACAGAACCGCTGCTCTCTCTGCGCAAACATCGGCACATTAAAAATGATTTAAAATACATTTTTATTGATAGTGTACATGTGCAGGGGGTCTCGGGAGCTGAACCTCGTTGGTTTCAGGTCCGGGGACCCCCTGCTCCCCGAGATACAGCCCCCTTTATGAGGTGCCGGTATCCCTCTGCGTTTAAAGGTCCCGATCACGTGACCGCGACCTGTAAACCAAGCAGAGGGATACCGGCACCCCCTAAAGGGGCCTGTATCTCGGGGAGCAGGGGGTCCCCGGATGTAAAACTACAGCGGTTCTGCTCCGGAGACTCTCTGCACATGTATAGTATAAATAAATAAACATATATAAATAAACACTCGTTCCTTACCTTAGCGGCTATGTGCTATGGTAACGAAGCAGCATTTCTGTATTTTAATAATATTGTACAGTGAGCAGGGTGTTCCCTGAGCCAGAAATTAATGCTCAGGGAACCCCCTGCTCCTGCACAATATTATTAAAAATACAGAAATGCTGCTTCATTACCATAGCGTATAGCCGCTAAGGCAATGAAGGGTTAAGGCAGAATAAACAATAAATACATTATACATATTTTTAATGTGTGTGTTATACCTCCCTGCCTTCACTGTAATCTATGTAAAAAACCCTCCCCCTATTGTGTGTTTTAAAATTCCCTGCCTTCACTGTAATCTATGTAAAAACCCCTCCCCCTATTGTGTGTGAAGCTTCCCTGCCTTCACTGTAATCTATGTAAAAAACCCTCCCCCTATTGTGTGTGAAGCTTCCCTGCTTTGACTAATCTGTGTAAGCCCTCCTCCCCCTATTGTGTCAGTTAAATCTGCCTGGCCTGTGTTTTCTGTGAGTGCAGTGTACTGTATGTAAATGTGGGGAGGGGGATCCCGTGTAAATAACCACATCCACTACCCACTACCCACCTGCACATGGCCCCTCCGCTGCTGCAAAAAGTGACAAAAATTAAAACATACAAAGTAATGTCCCCTAACCCCTTAATCACCATAGCGGTTATTAACCGCTACAGTCATTAAGGGGTTAACCCACCCTCACCCACCACTCGGGATGCCTACATACACTACCGACACACTTTATTGAAGTGTGGTCGGTACCGCAAGCCGGGAAATCTCCCGGATTGCTAGTGGCCGCCCCTCGGCGTGCCGCGCGTCATAGACGCGCGGTCACGCGTCATCGGGAGCGTGCGCCCCCTGCACGCGTGTCCAGGGGCTCCCCGAGGGAGCCCTGGTGTCCCGCGATCGCGGGACAGCGGCAGGGGGTTCCGGGGGACCCGGCGGACCCGGCAGCGGTAGGGAGAGCGCCCCGATCGGAGGGCGCTCTTCCGCTGCTTCGGCGTGCGCCCGTCACACTCGGGCGCGCGCCAGGCTACTGCTGCGGCACAGAACGGGCAAATGCTCGAATAAACTGTGCCGCAGCAGTACCCTCCCACACTAACCCCCCCCCATGTGGCCTAACCACCCAGTACCCACAAGGGAGGCCTACCCACATACCGTTGGGGAAACACCCCCCCACCCCCAAAACCCACAATAAAAACAGTACAGTGACCCACAATAAACAGCATTATATTTATTAAATACATTACCCACCCCCTGTGCCCCCCCATAAATACAAGATTTATCCTTTTAAATACAGGGTTCATAACGCAGCCCCACGCGAGTCCCCGGTGGGCTTGCGGGGCACCTGGACAGACCTACAGTTTACCAGCAGCCCTTTTTACACAGGTTCTGGAGGCCTGCTGGTGGATCCCGCCAGCACCATGGCCCCCAGGTGGTCTCCTTGAGTCACCGTGGGCCACAATTGGGCCCCACGGTAGGCCCGCGGATGTCTGGGAGCCCTGGGTCAGACCCACAGGTGTCTGCGGGGCCTCGGGTGGTTCCCTCGGGTGGTTCCCTCGGGGGTCTGGGGAACTCACGGGTGCTCACTACAGGTCCGCGGTGCCCCCCAGAAGTGGGACCACACATCATCATCCCCGCACCTATGGGTCGGCGGTGCCCCCACAGAAGTGGGACCACACATGATCATCCCCGCATGTGTCACCCGTGGAACCACCAGCCTGATACCCTTGGGATACCCGAGGATACCCGCAGGTGGTCTCCAGAGGTCCCACGCAGAACCACAGAACCAACCCTGAATGTAAAAAAAATAAACCTGGCCTATACATTCAATACATACACCCTCCCCCCCAACACCTACAGTACAATAACTATTATCCAGATATGGATAATAGATTAATTGCCCATTATTAAAAACATTAACTAGCATATTCAAATAAATAAAGTACTACTGACCTCATCAATACGAAGTGTCCGTCGCCAGTAACATCCTTGTCTTGCCCACAACATACATAGCAAATACAAAGTCAATAGATTGCAAGTACATTCAGATATCAATTAACCCCTTAAACACCTTATCAGATAATAACCGCAAAGGTGATTAAGGGGTTAAGCCACACAGGCCCGATACCCACCCTTCACCCATGAATTTGTACAGTGGCTTCATCATGCAACTATATATATATATACTATATATATATATATATACAGATATATATATATAGATATATATATATATATATATACAGTATATATATATACAGTATATATATATATATATATATATATATATATATATATATATATATATATATATATATATATATATATATATATATATACACAGTATATATACACACGATGAACCAATATACAAATAAATGTTGAAGGGTTATCAAAACCATACTGTCCTACAACCAAACACTTCTCCATACAGACACTACATTAAAATCAATTTCCTTTAATAATCCTAACTGATCTCACAATCTATATCATCACAAGCCAATGAAACACCTCACATTCCAATATTAATGATGCATAAAATCTATGCACCATATACATTCTGCAAATGAATCAACCAAGTAAACAAAAATCAATTAGCAATCATTATTTACATCCCTAAACAATTCACACTCCATCCTGAACAATGAAACAATTAACTAATTCATGCCTGGAGCAGAACAATTTAGCCTGTGAAAAAATATAGGTAAAAAAGTAGAATGCTTACGAGGTTACAGCACCTTCACTCAGCCAATCGTATGAATGTAAAAAACTTTATTAGCAACCAGCAATGTACAACAGCATGATCACTCTGACGCGTTTCGTCCAAGCCAGGACTTTTTCAAAGAGTGCTGTTCATGCAAAATGTCCCAATTCATATAGGGAGTGAGCCAGATCAACAGCCAATCATTTCTAAGGTCAAATTAACCTACACCTGTGTGAGTCAATCAGGTGATTCGCTATACTTATGTATATGATTACCTATATCACATCACTCACTACATGATGGGACATACAAAAATACAAATATTGCATACATTGTAAAAAATATAAAAATAAAAAATAGAAAAACAGCCTAATGCTGTATAATATTAAAACCATACAAAGCTTTATGTTCAAATACTGGTTTTAAATTAAATATTAATAGGATATTTAATAAGTAATTAATGATTTAATCTGGAAAGAAAGGAAAATGGATAGGAATCATAACATTCATAATCATAATAAAATAAATTCATTGTAACATAGAATTAAATTACATAACTTATGAGAGTATTACTATACACAGTGTGGATAATGTTGTATTTAGCATCATATAGGTGATAATTCCCTAAATAGGTAATAATCCCAAAATAGACATAATTTTCACAGAAAGCACACCTTGAATACCCCTCCACAATGGGCCATCACCCCACCAAGAAGTGCTTGAGCTCCCAGTCTTGGTTGATTCCGGCCGGATGGAGTGTGTTCAAGGTGTACATCCAGTACATTTCCTGTTTGTTCAATACACCTTCCCTATATCCTCCTCTAGCCTGACAAGGTATATGCTCAATAGCAGTATAGGAAAAATTGTTTATACCTCCTTTGGGGCATCTAGAAAAGTGTCTAGGGACAGGGTGGGAAGTATCATTTCTTTTGATAAGTCGTACATGCTCTGCTATGCGAGTTCTGACAGGTCTTATTGTGCGTCCTACATACATTTTGTTACAGCCACATCTTAAAAGATATATGGTGAAAGACGTATTGCAATTTAGAAACTCCTTAATAAAATATTTTTTACCATTAGATTCCAGACTTTACATATTTGGTACTGTGGACATACCTACACATAGAACAATTTCCACATGCAAAAAAGCCCTTAGGGATCCCTTTTATTTTAATAGAATCTGACTGAAAATGGCTAGGTGCAAGGTGCGATGCTAAAGTTTTAGCCTTCCGGAATGTGAATCTTGGCCCATTTTTTATATAATATTTTATATATAATACAACTAATATTATGCTCATAAGTAAATTTGATATTTTTATCATTTGAATTAATAAGTTGTAAAACTTTACATATTTGGTACTGTGGACATACCTACACATAGAACAATTTCCACATGCAAAAAAGCCCTTAGGGATCCCTTTTATTTTTATAGAATCTGACTGAAAATGGCTAGGTGCAAGGTGCGATGCTAAAGTTTTAGCCTTCCGGAATGTGAATCTTGGCCCATTTTTTATATAATCTGCAATATCCCTGTCAAGTGACAGCGTATGCCAATGTTTATGTACGATATCACATATTTGTTTAGACTGTCGATTATAAGTGGTAACAAAAAATGGACTCAAATCACTTAGCTTTGGGACAGTTTTTGATTGACCCATAAAGCATTTCTTTTTCTTGTATTTCTCCAGGAGTACAGAACGATCCAGGGATCTTGCATGTTCAAATGCCGCTTGGATATCCCTACTGTTATAGCCTCTGGCCTGAAATCTTTGAAATAATGCTTCTGATTGTGAATAAAAATTGTCATCATTTGAACATATACGCCTTAACCGTATAAAGTGAGCTTTGGGTATGCCTTTAAGTAATGACTGTGGGTGGCAGCTTTTTGCTGACAACAGTGTGTTCCTAGAATTGGGTTTGCGAAATATATCAGTTTGGATTTTTTGGTCATGGTCGATGTACAGGAGCAGGTCTAGATAGTTGATACAACTAATATTATGCTCATAAGTAAATTTGATATTTTTATCATTTGAATTAAGTATATTAATAAATGAAAGAAGTGATGATTCATCGCCGTCCCATACTATGATGAGATCGTCGATGAATCGTTTGAAATAGATAATTTGTGAACGATAAATATTATTACTGTGATAAATATATTGTGCTTCCCATAAACCCATAAATAAGTTTGCATATGATGGTGCAAAACTCGTGCCCATTGCAGTGCCTAATAATTGTAAATAAAATAATGAATCAAACATAAAATAATTGTGAGTTAATAAAAATTTTATAGATTCTAAAAGAAAAGTGCAAAGTGACGTGGAAAGTTGTGATAATTGTAAAAAATGTGCAATTGCTGTCAACCCGTGATCGTGATGAATAATTAAAGTTTTTTTCATCCAGAAGCCAATTTCATACTGTTAATGTGCCTGGTACAGATATCCCTGACATCTATGATATTGAGTTATCTAGTACTGTTTCTAATGTGGATAATGAGGTTATGTCTAATGTTTCACTTCATACTTTCCAGGAAACCTGTGTATTATCAGTCTTGGACGCATTGGGGGGAAAAAGGATGTGACGTACTACAGCCAATCAGAGTAGGGATGGAGTTTCCACGCTCTGATTGGCTCTAGTATCATGTGACAAGCTTTCAATGACGTCACATCCTTTTTTCCCCCAAGCCTCTGTCACATGGTATACTAGAGCCAATCAGAGTAGGGATGGAGTTCCCACGCTCTGATTGGCTACCATACCATGTGAGGGCGGCCATGTGTCTTTTCATGACGTCATCTTAAAGGCAATTGAAGCAAAGCCATTCTGATTGGCTGTGCTTTCATTGCCTATAAGTGACGTCATCATTTTTTTTTGTCGGCCAAAACACATGGTTTTCACGGCCCAATCAGGACCGTGGGAACCATGACGAAAAATGTGATGTCATAGGCCTTTAAAAGCCTATGTCGTCTCATTTTGAAGCCAGACGCCACGGAGGAAGGACCTCCGGGCAAGAAAGAAGACCAGGGCGTGGCTGCAGACGGGGAGAAGACCCCGCCCAACCCCGCTGGAAGGAGATAGAAGAAAGAAGAATACAGATGAAGATGGATTACAAATAGAAGACCCGTGGATTGATTTGGATTTTTAAGTTAATGTTTATTTTTTTATGATTTATTATTATATGGGTTCCTGATTGTGGATTGGTTCGTGAGTAAGCTGCGCAACGGGAATCGGTGGGGGCAAATAATGGTAAGTGAGCTAAAGAAATGTATTTTATTTAACTTGTTAATTTTTTTAAAAGCTTTTTTAACATGTGTATTTTTTTTTGTTGTGATATCTCATTTCTTGCCACTGTATGTATGTATATAAGTCTAGAGAGATATAAACATACAGGGTAAGAAATGATGTTGTTTTAAAAGCTTGATTTGATGTGTTTTAAATTAATTTGTCTATGCTGCTATGCTTTATTGTGAGTTTAAAGTATTTTAAAATTAGATAGATGTATTCCTTGGTATTGTATTGTGTGTTTGAGGGAGGTCAGCGATAGCCTTGGTTTTAAAGGTTGGATTTTGGTTGGTACTTATATTTTTTCACAGGCTAAATTGTTCTGCTCCAGGCGTGAATTAGTTAATTGTTTCATTGTTCAGGATGGAGTGTGAATTGTTTAGGGATGTAAATAATGATTGCTAATTGATTTTTGTTTACTTGGTTAATTCATTTGAAGAATGTATATGGTGCATAGATTTTATGCATCATTTATATTGGAATGTGAGGTGTTTCATTGGCTTGTGATGATATAGATTATGAGATCAGTTAGGATTATTAAAGGAAATTGATTTTAATGTAGTGTCTGTATGGAGAAGTGTTTGGTTGTAGGACAGTATGGTTTTGATAACCCTTCTACATTTATTTGTATATTGGTTCATCGTGTGTATATATACTGTGTATATATATATATATATATATATATATATATATATATATATACTGTATATATATATATATATATATATATATATATATATAGTATATATATATAGTTGCATGATGAAGCCACTGTACAAATTCATGTGTGAAGGGTGGGTATCGGGCCTGTGTGGCTTAACCCCTTAATCACCTTTGCGGTTATTATTTGATAAGGTGTTTAAGGGGTTAATTGATATCTGAATGTACTTGCAATCTATTGACTTTGTATTTGCTATGTATGTTGTGGGCAAGACAAGAATGTTGCTGGCGACGGACACTTCGTATTGATGAGGTCAGTAGTACTTTATTTATTTGAATATGCTAGTTAATGTTTTTAATAATGGGCAATTAATCTATTATCCATATCTGGATAATAGTTATTGTACTGTAGGTGTTGGGGGGGAGGGTGTATGTATTGAATGTATAGGCCAGGTTTATTTTTTTTACATTCAGGGTTGGTTCCGTGGTTCTGCGTGGGACCTCTGGAGACCACCTGCGGGTTTCCTCGGGTATCCCAAGGGTATCAGGCTGGTGGTTCCACGGGTGACACATGTGGGGATGATCATGTGTGGTCCCACTTCTGTGGGGGCACCGCGGACCCGTAGTCTGTGGGGATGACGATGTGTGGTCCCACTTCTGTGGGGGCACCGCTGACCCGTAGGTGCGGGGATGATGATGTGTGGTCCCACTTCTGTGGGGGCACCGCGGACCCGTAGTGAGCACCCGTGTGTTCCCCAGACCCCCGAGGGAACCACCCGAGGCCCCGCAGACACCTGTGGGTCTGACCCGGGGCTCCCAGACATCTGCGGGCCTACCGTGGGGACCCAATTGTGGCCCACAGTGACTCAAGGAGACCACCTGGGGGCCATGGTGCTGGCGGGATCCACCAGCAGGCCTCCAGAACCTGTGTAAAAAGGGCTGCTGGTAAACTGTAGGTCTGTCCAGGTGCCCCGCCAGCCCACCGGGGACTCGCGTGGGGCTGCGTTATGAACCCTGTATGTAAAAGGATAAATCTTGTATTTATGGGGGGGCACAGGGGGTGGGTAATGTATTTAATAAATATAATGCTGTTTATTGTGGGTCACTGTACTGTTTTTATTGTGGGTACTGGGGGTGGGGGGGGTGTTTCCCCAACGGTATGTGGGTAGGCCTCCCTTGTGGGTACTGGGTGGTTAGGCCTCACGGGGGGGAGGGGTTAGTGTGGGAGGGTATGTAGGCATCCCGAGTGGTGGGTGAGGGTGGGTTAACCCCTTAATGACTGTAGCGGTTAATAACCGCTATGGTGATTAAGGGGTTAGGGGACATTACTTTGTATGTTTTAATTTTTGTCTCTTTTTGCAGCAGCGGAGGGGCCATGTGCAGGTGGGTAGTGGGTAGCTTGGAACAGGAACATCTTTAGGGGTAAAATTAAAATCCTACTTACAGCAATGCTGATATATAAAAGCCCATAGAACAAATCTCTTGTATTTCCAAATGGAAAGCTTCCACCGGGAACGCCACACTAGACCTCTGAAGCTCCGTGCCACTGGGACAAACACCGCCGCCGTGATCGCAGATCTGCTGGTCACGCGGCGCGCTAATGACGTCACCGGCAGCGCCGATGCAAGAAGAGGTCCTGTTCCCACCTCAAGAGCGGAGGTTTTTGGAGGGCCCGTGCACCCGAACCTCGGTTCCCGATTTGGTTCAAATGCCAGAACCACAGATAATGGAACCCCAGATGGTGGAACCACAGAAGAGTAAAGTGACTGCATAGGGAGAATGGCGATCGCTGCTACTGGTGGTGCAAGAGTGCGACCGCTCACGGCCGATTGCCACCTGTGAATGCGAGGTGCCCCGACACTGTTCCCCTGCGGAGGTGTCCCTACCCCATCCTCTTCTACTGATGACAGTAGTAAACGATCCGTGGTGATGCGCCAGCCGGTGGACCACTCCAGTGAAGCTGGGGACAAAGAGCCTCGTCTACTACGGACCCTGCTGTGGGCCCGTTTGCCATACAACGGCCGGTCCGGCCTACCACGATGGTACCATCGGTCCTAGGCTTTGGACCAGTACCTAACGACGCCAAGGGTGAGTTGACTGCCCCAGGGGCGTCGGGTGTGAGTTCCCAGGTGACCGCGGAGCATGGTGGCTCCTTAAGCATGGTTACCGGGGCAATTGGCTTGCCCCGGCATTGCGTCCTAGTGGAGGTGTCCCCCTTAGAAGATCTCTACCAGACGATATGTGTGGATCATTGCTCACAGACTACCCGCCAAGTGGAGAGAAAATTCAGCCTCGTCGTGATGTCCACATGGCGAAAATGGGGGTACCCAGCGCATTAATAAAGGCAGTGTGCTCGGCTGGTTACCCCTATTTTGTATTATGCACTGTACATGTCTTATTTTTTCCTCTGTCCCATGTTGTCCCCATTTTGCAGGATTGTATGTGCTTGCAGTAGAGTACATCCCAAGCACACAAATATGAAAAATATAATTGTGAGATAAGGGGAACATGTATGAACATGTATGATCAATAAAGTGTATTTTTGCTGCAGGTTTTAAAAGAGACAAGCAGGAGGAAGGTTTTTATCTCCTGTCATTAAAATGCACATAACAACCAAATGTTTTGACACCTATGAATTGGGTCACTTTCCTATGCAAGCTTCAGAGACTACATGCTGGGGGCAATACCTGCGAGTCTCAGGAAGTGTTGCAAATGAAAGCCCTTGAGTCAGGAGGTGTGAAATTGGCCAGGATGGATGCTAAATAGGAAATCCTGTTGACCATTTGGGCTAGCTCACACCCTGAGTTTCCCTCCCAGCCTGAGAGGGGCCAGGTAAAGACGGGAGTGCACCTATGCTAAGTAGCCAAGGTGGTGTTGTCGCACAGACTCTGTGTACAGGAAATCCCTAGAGTGCTCACTCTCCAAACTGTGGGCAAGTAGGGGATTGGGGAATGAGAAAATTCCCACGAGGGGGATTGGGTGGGTATGTTGGAGATAGGCTTTCAAACCCTATATACATGCCACCCAGGCTATCCCCGTTGTCTTTCATTTTCCATTCTACAATGTGAGCGGATTTCCATCATGCTTCTAATAGCGGACAAGAGCAGCAGCACAATCCTGGAACGCAAAGAGTCTTATCACATCGGAACCAAGAACAGAACTCTGCATCAGGACTCTGTGAGTGCTGGGGGTTATCTATCAGACCCCAATGGACCAGAAAGGACTTTGCACTCTCACAAAAGGATTGGGTTGGCAATTTGCACCCTTGCAAAAGGACTACATTTTAAAGGACAATCTTCTGGTGCTTTGCACCTTTCTGGACATTATACCCCGTTTCTCTGTTCAGCACAAGTTTTTATTAAGTGTATTCTAAGGTTGTCGTGTGTCTGTCTAGTAAAGAAATAAATGATAATTTATTTTGCTCAACTTGTATGCTCAATCTAAACCCAAAATATAAATGTGTTGATAATAGTTGTGTCCACCGTGACAGGCATTATTTACTGGTGGCAGTGTGGTGGAATACTGAGTGAGCCTATATTGCAGTTTCCTGCAGGGTTCTGTAATATAGTGAGGACCTCGTGGCTTGCGAGCTCCTCAGACAAGTGGCAACTTACACACACTTCCAAAGAGCATGAGATTATTCACTGGTCTCTGGACCCATACCCCAGTTGCACCATGAGTCCACGCTCAGGAAGGTTTTGTACCTCGAACCGAGCGCAGATAGTGGAGAGATGTGTGGGGTATGGTTTCATGACAGGCGGTCATCCAAGAGTCAGCTGGAGGAGGACTTAGAAGAATATGAGGGCAGGATGGCCCCACAAGCTGCTGAAGCAGCAGACGTTACTCAGCCCGGAGTGCAGGAGGTCCCTCCAGCTCTAGGGCTGGAAGGACAGGGGGAGGATGTCTGTGACCACCTGGAAGAGGGTGGCGTGGTACCAGGGGGTGTAGATGGGTTAGTCGCTGCAGCGACCGGACTTGCTACCTCTGGACTCATTGCACTCCTCACCTCCTCGGGAGAAGGGGTTAGCTATGAAGAGCTGGTACAGCTCCTGTTGATAGCGCTGGGAAGGACCCCTCACTCCCACCTTGTCAGCAGGGAACAGGACGTTCCCAGAGTAACTGCTGTGGAAGCAGCAGAGCCAGAAAATTAATATGTAACCAGCAGAGCCTTGGTGAGCAACGCAGCAGTCCCCAGAGAGGTAGCCATTCCGGCTAGGGGGGACCAGTCTGCACCTCAGTGGACTCCCAAACATACAGTGGGCAGCAACACGCCCTATATTGGGGAGTTCAAGCTTGAGAGATGGTGCTATCATTGCCACAAGGGGGGCTACATCCGGCCACATTGCCCGGACCGTGAGCGGTCTGGGGAACCCCATCAGGGGCCACGTTCACAAGCTATGGGGCCAGTAGCCAGTGTCCAGCTGGCGCACACAGAGGAAGCAAGCACAGCCATGGAGCCAACCCCCAGAGAGACGTCCCATAGAGACCCTGCCCTTGTCTCCTCAGAACCAGCAGCAGTGAGCGGAGGATATCAAGTTGCACCAGACAAGGTGCAGCCTGCTGATGTCCTGAGCAGGCACCCACGGAGGGTTACCTTTGGTGACCAGCAAGCAGGCAGATTGCCAGATTTTGGGTGCTGCTATTATTCTGGCGCAACGTAACTTATGATTGTCCGCTCGCCAAAGTATAGAATAATATTTTAGATAGTCAACTGAATTGCAGTTGGTGCATAGGGATAATGTTATACATAAACATAAGTGAACTTAAAGTGATTTGTTACCGGCGCTAACCACACCCAATCTGTGATAAAATAGTGCACAAAATTAAAATTCAAAATAAAATGTGTCAAGGTGATCACTGATCAAATTCTCAACCTTCCAGGAATGTGTACAGATTCCTTTCAATAGTAGCTTGTCCGGGATGGGAAGGGAGCGAAGATAGCAGGGATACACCATGAAAAATAAAAAATAAATGCATACAATAGTGTAATAAGTTCTTTTCAATCTGGATAAAACATGTATGTCTTGGCTCTATAGCAATGCCTACTTACAGCAGGTCAAAAGGTAAAAAAGCATTGATCTACACAGCAGGTAGAAAGGTGTCAGGATCTTCAGGAACAACAGCCCAGGTTTACAGCATAAGAAATCAGCACCTCAGCTCAGACATCAGTAGATGTGAGTGGATCAGAGACATGCAAAAGAAAGGCAGACCATAGTGTCGATCGTGCATAAAATTTATATAAACAAACAACAAATTTTAGGAATTGTACTCACATTGTGTACATAATCATGGTTCACATAAGGCTTTACTTGAGGCAAATGGAGTGCCTTATGTGAACCATGATTATGTACACAATGTACACAATGTGAGTACAATTCCTAAAATTAGTTGTTTGTTTATATAAATTTTATGCACGATCGACACTATGGTCTGCCTTTCTTTTGCATGTCTCTGATCCACTCACATCTACTGACGTCTGAGCTGAGGTGCTGATTTCTTATGCTGTAAACCTGGGCTGTTGTTCCTGAAGATCCTGACACCTTTCTACCTGCTGTGTAGATCAATGCTTTTTTACCTTTTGACCTGCTGTAAGTAGGCATTGCTATAGAGCCAAGACATACATGTTTTATCCAGATTGAAAAGAACTTATTACACTATTGTATGCATTTATTTTTTATTTTTCATGGTGTATCCCTGCTATCTTCGCTCCCTTCCCATCCCGGACAAGATACATAAACATAAATCAGAAGATCACAGGTTCCCAAAGATCCCTAATAATTGCACTCTGTAGCTGCTATAATAGTGAGGGTTTCAAATACTCCTCAACATAATGTCAAGTTGGCTTATATAAGTATATAAAGTAACTGCTTCCAACACTGTGGAAGGACAGTAACCACTAAAAACCAAAAAGGTCAAAAATAATACAATTTTATTAAACCAAAAACAACGGCGCAAACTCATAAAATTCAGTTAACAAGATTGGGTGATACAGTAACTTCCACAGGAATCAAGGAGGAGTCTCCAAGTAGCCATACATGTAATCCTGTTAATAGCTACTAAGACGTTCCATGTAAATTACTCACTAGGGGGATAAGTATGTAAACGTTAATGTGGGTGTTCAATTGAACCCTTTAGATGCAGAGAATAGGGTTTATATCCAAAAATAGGAATAACTTTTGTGTCATTGGAAACTTATCCTCACTTTGCATGTAGGTAGTGGGTGATAGTATATATATATATACACAAAATATGCAGATTTGCATTCAGTCATATCAGGTTGTACAGAATGTAACATCAGTTATTAGACATTAGTATATATGGACATATTCCCACAGCCACAATATCACTGTGGGTGTATTCACATATATCTCAGACCCAGATATAAGGGTACAAGGTAGGTATAATATACTTTCTTCCTGCTTCCACAATTGTCTGTCACAGTAAATCACAGTAATCGCAATAATCACAATGTTATTGGTGGTGTATACATCAATACCTTCTATGATCGTAACCAATGCCCTTCTGATCCTACTCTGTGTGCGCTTCCAGAAGAGTTGCTCCCGGGCACTGGGTTGCAAGGAACCATGTCTGAGGGAGGGCTGCGGTCATTCTAGGGGGCCCCGATCGTTTTGGGGGGGGGAGGGGGGTGCCAATTATGGCATGAGGGAGGTGGGGGTTTTGTCCAGGGTAACTGCTGAGGTGCGCCTTAGCAATGACCTGGAACCTGTGTTCTGTATGTTTGCTGCGGAATTGCCTGCTGTGGCGGCGATTCATACGAGCCTGCCATCAGGGATCACAGCAGAAGCAGCCCCTGTCCACCCCTACGGTTCCAGCAGTCTCTGAGGAGACCAGACAGGTAAGCCAGACTACTGAGTCGTGACCAGTGACTGACTTACTGTTCCCTTTACCTGTTCCTGTTACCCCTGACTTAGAGGCTTAGGGGGGGTGGTTAGAATTGGGGACAGCAGATAGAGATGCGGTGAAAGCTGACCCCAGCTTAGAAGGTATGGGACTGCGGGCATCCGAGTCCTGGGAAAGCAGGGGGGTAGACCACTGGCTGTGGCACCGCGGGATCTGTGGTAGGGAGCCAGGGTCTACCGGGTTAGCCAGGGGCTGGACAGGTAGAAGACGGTTAGTGGGACCCGGAGAGGGTACGCAGCAAGTGTTGCAGGTAGCCTCCCCCAGTCCACTAGTGGGGCATCAGGGTGTCACTCACATGAGAACCCAGCTGTTGCAGCCTTACTTCTGGCCGGAGGCAGCAGCAAACTTTGGCTACCCCTGGGACGCCTGCCAGCCAGAGGGTAAAGCGGGTGATTATGTGCAGATGCTCCTGAACCTGTTACCAGGAATGGGGATCATGTTTCAGGAAGTATCTCAGGCAGTGCCAGGCATCTTAGGTAGGATAGGGTTTCCTAGGGGGGTCCTAGTTGAGCCAGGGGCTTGGTGAGGTAGGCAGGCAGGGGCAGAAGCCAGGGCTAGGGTAGAGCAGCCTAGGGTTCTGTTCCCAGACAAGCTGGGCAGGGCACATAGTACAGATCAGTCTGTGCTTCCAGGTGATCTGCATCCTCTGCATAAGAATACCTATGGAGTATCAGCAGAGTGGAAGACAGTGTAGAGAGGAAGGCAAAGGGGGGTCAGTCTTCATCCTTCAGAATGGCCTCTGTGAGTTTTTCATGTGCCATTCAGGATGAGGAATGCTCTGGCTACCTCCCACCGCCTGGTCAGGAGGGCACTAGAGAGAGTGCAGAAGTGTGTAGGGGCATACAAGGAGAAGATAATTGGCTTCAGGCAGATCTGGAGTTTGTATCCAGGACAGGTAGCCGCAGTGCTAGCCAGGGTTAGGGAGACAGGGCTTGCTATTATACCCACTCAGTGTTAAGTAGAGAGGGCAGAGGTATTTCCTCTAGGGCACAGGGTGCGTGGCAGACATCTGATTTCTCTAGGGCACCCTAGTTACTGTAGGCAGGTTACCTCACAGCCCATTAGTGGGACTGACTCTCTGACTGATTTGACCCAGAAGTGACTGTCTGTGCTGGTTGTCTGGTCTCCTGCCGGTGAGGCCTCATCCCAGGCCCTGCAGACTGCACTGGCCAGTGGCCCTGGCCTCGTTGCACCTGCTCCCTCCAAAGGTTTTTTTTGTGCAGCCTGATGCCTCGGACTATGGCATTGGGGCTGTGCTCAGCCAAGGGGAAGAGGAGGGACCCTTCACTGTGATCATGGACCATAACCCCCTAAGTTGGTTAAAGAGGGTATCGGGAGGGAAACACAAGCTATTGCGCTGGAGCCTTGCCTTGCAGGAGTTTGATTTTACCATTCAGCACAAGAAAGGCAATGAGCATGGGAATGCTGATGGCCTCTCCCGGCAGGACAATCACCAAGACCTAATGACTTCAAAAACCCTCAGGTCAGCCCGACCACCAGAGGAGGTGGCCAGGGCAAACCTTGTACTTTGAGTGGGGGAGGTGTGGCGGAAATGGGGGTACCCAGCGCATTAATAAAGGCAGTGTGTTCGGCTGGTTATCCCTGTTTCGTATTGGGGATGAAGGGGTTAATTTTTCATGCACTGTACAGTACATGTCTTATTTTTCCCTCTGTCCCTTGTTGTCCCAATTTTGCAGGATTTTATGTGCTTGCAGTAGAGAACATCCCAAGCACACACATATGAAAAATATAATTGTGAGATAAGGGGAACATGTATGATCATTAAAGTGTATTTTTGCTGCAGGTTTTAAAAGAGACAAGCAGGAGGAAGGTTTTTTTCTCCTGTCATTAAAATGCACACAAGAACCAAATGTTTTGACACCTATGAACTGGGTCACTTTCCTATGCATATCCAAAATGTAGTGTAAGGTGCACCGCACAAAGAGCTGGTCATGTGGCAATAAAATATGATTAATCATAATCATATTTTATTGCCACATGACCAGCTCTTTGTGCGGTGCACCTTACACTACATTTTGGATACGCTTGGATTTCGGACGTGGTTGCACACTTAAGGACCTACAGGGGAACAACAGTGAGTACCTTCATGCTCTTTATATGTTACCCGAATGAGAAGGAGAAGTGATGATACTCTCACTAGATATCTCCATGGAACAGTGCGTTATTATATGCGGAATTGAAATTGGAATTGGAGTTGGAATTGTACCTGAGTTTTCATTATTCCCCTGTATGGTTGCCTTTTCAAATACATGAACTGGAAAATTTAAAGGGACCAAGCATTTAAGCTCCTACAGAACCTTCGTACACTTTCCTATGCAAGCTTCAGAGACCACATGCTGGGGGCAATACCTGTGAGGCTCAGGAAGTGTTGCATATGAAAGCCCCAGAGTCAGGAGGTGTGAAATTGGCCAGGATGGATGCTAA
The DNA here is from genome assembly GCF_040206685.1 of Ascaphus truei. Classification (NCBI taxonomy): domain Eukaryota; kingdom Metazoa; phylum Chordata; class Amphibia; order Anura; family Ascaphidae; genus Ascaphus; species Ascaphus truei. The sequence goes on along the minus strand of NC_134485.1, from coordinate 99,710,449 downwards.
ATAGGAAATCCTGTTGACCATTTGGGCTAGCTCACAACCTGAGTTTCCCTCCCAGCCTGAGAGGGGCAAGGTAAAGAGGGGAGTGCACCTATGCTAAGTAGCCAAGGTGGCGTTGTCGCACAGACTCTGTGTGAACAGGAAATCCCTAGAGTGCCCACTCTAAAAACTGTGGGCAAGTAGGGGATTGGGGAATGAGAAACGTGCAGCAGAGATGGTACCTGACAGCGTTCCAGATGACCTGATAGCTGTCAGCAACCAGTGGAGCAGTGAGGCACCAACCCTTTACTCCCTGCAGGAAGAGAACCAACTTGTCTGTTGCTGCTACTGCATGTGCTGCTCTCTTCTGTAGAGCTACATTTCCTACAAACTTGCCAGATATTAAGACATAAATTAGTTTTATTAATACTGTTTATACTGAAATACATTATTGTGATCAAATCTATATGCACAAATGTATAATTTAGAGCAAGAGATGTTAAGTTGTCTGATCACACATTGATTTGTTTTCTGCCATTAAAGCCTCCATACATGTGCATATTGTAAATTGCGGACTTGCCCTTTAAGAATAATTACTGAGATTGACAACAGGTTGCCATGACAACACAAGAGTACTTTAGATGCGTTGTAGGGGTGGCACGCCATTTCCCCTGACGAAGCTCCGCAGAGGAGTGAAACATGTTGGGCGTACTCTGTGAGACGTCATGCTAGGCGTCTAGTTTGTAGGAAGTGTTGCAAAAAAAATTATTTATTACAAAAAAGTAAATGTACAAAAATCAATATAATCAAGGCAAATAACTCCACAATAAGTCTAATAGCAAGTTAAAAAATAAAAACTACAGGCATACCCCGGTTTAAGGACACTCACTTTAAGTACACTCGCTAGTACGGACATGTTGCCCAATAGGCAAATGGCAGCTCACGTCAGCACGTCCTGAACAGCAATACCGGCTCCCTACCTGTACCGAAGCTGTGCGCAAGCAGGGAGACTATAGAGCCTGTTACAAATGCATTATTTACATCAGTTATGCACATATATGACGATTGCAGTATAGTACATGCATTGATAAGTGGGAAAAAGGTAGTGCTTTACTTTAAGTACATATTCGCTTTACATACATGCTCTGGTCCCATTGCATACGTTAATGCGGGGTATACATATAGTGAGGTAGCAAGTTTTTATTTTTATGAGCGCTAGTCTGATCTACATTTTCTATGTATGTGTATTATACCTAATGGTGAAGGTACTGGACCTTTGCACCACTTACAATTATTAGCACAGGGTCAGTACAAGTTCTGCTTTTTTCCATTTTATGAGTCTTATCAGTCAAGTTCATAAATGTAGCGATGCTAAAATGATTACTCATTGGGTCAAAAGTGCACGTCCTTTTGAATGGGTGACTAATTCACTATCTAAATTTGTTTCTGTACTTTTGCTGAAGAAATCCTTAAGTTGGCAATGTAGTTTATAGAGTGTCACTTCCCATTCAAAAGGATCCTGTCTTTAAGTCGTTACAAATGTGGGTTCCTTGCTGTGAACACACATCTACGTTTCAGTCAGGGCGTGGGTAGATAATTTGTATGCTACTGCTGTAGGGCCACACTGCTGTAGGGCCAGTCTGTTGTCTCATCTGTTTAGTGGCTGTCTTATATTTTCTACCACCCCTTTTGTGATTGGTTCTGGTATTGGGAGTTCTGTGCCCCTGTTGCTCTGTAAGTGTGTCTAAAAAAGTAAAAGTCCCACCTAAAGCACCATCTTGTGTGTTAGGCCTTGAATATAGTAGGCGTGTGCGCGACGGAGCGCGTGGCGTTGTGCGTGCCTGCTGCACAGGCGATCCGTGGCCTGTGGGATCTGGAGGAGATGCAACAGGGAAGCAGCTGTGATTCACAGTTCCTTCCTTATGGAGGCGTGCCCATGACATCACGTGAGTGCTTCGCTCTCATTGGCTGAACCGCGCACGTGACTTGGTCATCGCGCACCAAAATAAAAAAAATTGACTCGCGAAAAATCGGCCGCTCTGTCGCTCTCGTGCACGCGCGCTCTATGGCCATCCTCATTGACTTGCGGCCTTTTGTTTGCAGTGCGCGATGTCGTAAGGGCTATGGACGTGGCATTAGAAAAGTCTATATCCATGGTTGTCACCTTCTATGGAAGGAGATATTTTTTTTTGCATTTAATCTTTTTCTTATAATGTATATTTATTTATCTTACCTTTGGCGGCATCTCCCGGCATTCTCCCCTACAAATTAAGTAAAAATATGGCTGCGCGACTAAAATGGTGCCGTGTTGCCATGACAACGGGACACTACGTGACATCACGGTGTCACGTTTCCATGACGACAGTATACCTTATTGCGCCGAGGCGTCACGTGACAGCACGTTATCATGGCCACGTGACGTCGCAACGTCATGTTATGGCAACGGGCATCACGTAGCGTCCCGTTGTCATGGCAATGTGGCACAATTTTAGCCACGCAGCCATGGTTTGACTTGATTTGTGGGGGTAGATGCCGGGAGGATACCGGGCGCCGCCGCCACCCGGAGATTTACCAGGTAAACCCGTAGCCCAGAGATACTTGGCCGAAACCTGTTGCCTCCGGGTCAAACCCGGTGTGGTAGCAACCCTGTCAGTATCTGACGTCTGTCTGGAACAGGCAGTATGTATTTGGCGTCTTCTTTTAGTAAAGTGTCAACATTGCTGCTGGTTTGGCTGGTTGTCGCTAAGACCCAGTAACCACATATATTCTTCATGTTCCTGTCACTTCTTACAATTTTTTTTTATTTTTTATATTTGACAATCCCTTCCCAGTAACTGTCTTCTAAAGTAATTCTAACCAATTGGTGTCTTTTCAACCAAGAAGTTCTGTTTGTATTTTAGTTCAAGTACTGTAACTATTTCAGCTGAGTTCAGTAGTGGTTTGCCCCATTGCCAACAAAATAAAGTCACATGAGCACTTCTCCTCCAAATCCTCTTTCATCTCCCAACTCCTTTGTCTCCTCCCCATCTGCTGTTTCCTCCCCCATGCTCTCTTTCCCCCCATCCTCTCTCTCCTCCCCTCAACCCTCTCTCTTCTCTTCCCCATCCCTCCTTTCTCCCCCATCCCTCCTCATCCTCTCTCTCTCCGCTCTCCCCATCCTCCCTCCTCAATTCTTTCCTCCTTCTCCCTCCTCTGCCCCCAATTCTTCAATTGCCCCTTCTCACCCGTCCTTTGCCCCCAATTCTTCCATCCCCCTCCACTTTACCCCCAGATCCTCACCCCCTTATCCTCTCTCTTCTCCCCTCAACCCTCTGTCCCCTCTTCCCCATCCCTCCTCTCTCCCCCCATCCCTCCCCTCTCCCCATCCCTCCCCTCTCCCCATCCCTCTCTCCTCCCATCTCCCTCTCTCCTCCCATCCCCCTCTTTCCTCCCCATTCTCTCCCCTCCCCCACCCTCTCTCTCCTCTCTCCCTCTCCCATCCTCTATCCCCTCCCCTCTCCACCCTCACTCCTCCCCCATCCTCAATTCCCTCCCCTATCCTCTCTCCCCTCATCTCCCTATCCTCTGTCTCCTCTCCCCTGATCCTCTCAATCCTCCCTGCATCCTCTCTCCTCCCCATCTCTCTCTCCTCCCTCCTCCGCCCCCAATTCTTCCCTCTCCCTCCTCCCTGCTTCCCCCTCTCCTGCTACCCTTCCTCCCCAGATCATCCCCCCTCATCCTCTCCCCTCCCCATCCTCTCTCCCCTCCCCATCCTCTCTTTTTCCTCCCCCCTTTCTCCCTTTCCCCTCTATCTCCTCCTCCCATCTTCTCCCCCTTCCCTCTCCCCCATCCTCTCTCTCCTCCCCGTATCCTCTCTCTCCTCCCACCCATTCTCTCTCTCCTCCCTCTCCTACTCCCCGCTTTCCCCTCTCCTCCTACCCTTCCCCCTAGATCCTCCCCCTCCTCTCTTCTCCCTCAACGCCTTTCTCCTCTCCCCATCCCTCCTCTTTCCGCCATCCTCTCTCCCCTCCCCCATCCTCTCTCCCCTTCCCCATCCTCTCTCCCCTCCCCATCATCTCTCCCCTCCTCATTCTCTCTCCTCTCCCCATCCCTCCTCTTTCTCCCATCCTCTCTCCCCTCCCCATCCTCTCTCCCCTTCCCCATCCTCTCTCCCCTCCCCATCCTCTCTCCCCTAATCATTCTCTCTCCCCTCTCCCATCCTCCCTCTCTTCTCTTCCCCCATCCCTCCTCTCTCCCCCATCCTTCCTCATCCTCTCTCTCTCTCTCTCCCCATCCTCCCTCCTCCGTCCCCAATTCTTTCCTCCTTCTCCCTCCTCTGCGCCCAATTCTTTCCTCCTCCCTCCTCTGCCCCCAATTCTTCAATTTCCCCCTTCTCCTCCCTCCTTTGCCCCCAATTCTTCCCTCTCCCTCCATCTCCTCCCTCCTCTGCCACTCATTATCCCCCCTTCTTCTCTCTCTCCTCTCCCCCATCCTCTCTTTTCTCCCTCCATCCTCGCTCTCTCCTCTCCCTCCACCCTCGCTCTCTCCTCTTCCCCATCCTCTCTCTCCTCTCCCCATCCTCTCTCTTCTCTCCCTCTCCTCTCCCCCATCCTCTCCCCCCATCCTCTCCCCATCTTCTCCCCATCCTCTCTTCTCTCCCTTCACCCTCGCTCTCTCCTCTCCCTCCACCTTCACTCTCTCCTCTTCCCCCACCCTCTCTCTCCTCTCCCATCCTCTCCCTCTCCTCTCCCCCATCCTCTCTCTCTCCTCGCCCCTGCGTCCTCTCTCTCTCCTCTGCCCCAATTCTTCCTTCCCTCTCCTTCTCCCTGCTTCCCCCTCTCCTCCTACCCTTCCCCCTAGATCCTCCCCCCTCCTCTCTTCTCCCCTCAATGTCTCTCTCCTCTCCCCATTCCTCCTCTCTTTCCCCCATCCTCTGTCCCCTCCCCCATCCTCTCTCCCCTTCCCCACCCTATCTCCCCTCCCCATCCTCTCTCCCCTCCTCATTCTCTCTCCCCTCCCCCATCCTCCCTCTCTTCTCTTCCCCCATCCCTCCTCTCTCCCCATCCCTCCTCATCCTCTCTCTCACTCCGCTCTCCTCATCCTCCCTCCTCCGCCCCCAATACTTTCCTCCTTCTCCCTCCTCTGCCCCCAATTCTTTCCTCCTTCTCCCTCCTCTGCCCCCAATTCTTCAATTGCCCCCTTCTCCTCCCTCCTTTGCCCCCAATTCTTCCCTCTCCCTCCATCTCCTCCGTCCTCTGCCCCTCATCCTCTCCCCCATCCTCTCTTCTCTGCCCCAACCTCTCTCTCTTCTCCCCCATCCTCCCACCTTCTTCTCTCTCTCCTCTCCCCCATCCTCTCTTCTCTCCCTCCACCCTCGCTCTCTCTTCGTTCCCCATCCTCTCTCCTCTCCCCATCCTCTCTCTTCTCTCCCTCTCCCCTATCCTCTCCCCCCATCATCTCCCCATCCTCTTCTCTCCCTCCACCCTCGCTCTCCTCTCCCTCCACCTTCACTCTCTCCTCTTCCTCCACCTTCACCCTCTCCTCTTCCCCCATCCTCTCTCTCCTCTCCCCCACCCTCTCTCTCCTCTCCCTCCCATCCTCTCCCTCTCCTCTCCCCCATCCTCTCTCTCTCCTCGCCCCCCCATCCTCCCTCTCTCCTCTGCCCTCAATTCTTCCCGCTGCCTCCTTCTCCCCCCTTTCCCCTCTCCTCCCCCCCAAGATCCTCTCCTATGCCCACATCCTCTCTCTCCTTCCCCAAAGCCTATCTCACCTCCCCCCACGACCTCTGTCTCCTCCCTGTCTCACTCTCTTTCCCCCCTCATATTGACAGACACTGACACACAGCATACTTACATATTCTTGTCCCTCTACAGTGCTGCTGCTGGGTCTGGGAGGAGTTCTAAACCAAGGGAGTGTCAACAAACTTTCAACCTCATTTCCAGTGCACAGCACAGCCAACACAAGGCAGCAAATGCATGGTGATGATCACCAATTGAGTTTAATCAGAAAACATTATCTTCACTAACTTCTGTAATCATCCTAATTGCATCAAAGGCTCATGATTTTCAATAGAAGATAAAGTTTAAAAGATGTAGATGGCCCCTACTTAGGCTGCGCTTATAGCGACAGCGACACGACGTCGCGTCAAAACAAATGCAAAGCCGCCGTCGCTGCGTGCGCTTATAGTAATGTGCCGGATGTGCCGGATCCTACTTACTGTAGATGTTGTTAGTGAAACAGGATCGGGCACGCTTTTTCCAGTCACTGCCGCAACAATGACTCCAGGGGGGATTTCTGCGTCTCCCATCAGGCTGCTCTCAGGGGCAGCTGCTAAAGTCGCCCGCCCTAGTTCCGCTTCTGACTGTATGTGTATATTTATGTGTTTATATATAACAATATGTACATCACGCAAACCATGCTTGGAGAGTAGACCCAGCTTCAGTAAATGTTCAAAAGCATGTATTTAGAGTCCATAGTAAAAAATTATGTTTTGGTGCACAAACAGACCTTCCTCGGTGTCTGTACAGATATGTGAGGATACAGCCTTTTATACAGTGTATGCTAGGCTGCGGCCATGCTAATGTAACCCATATTCCCCCCCACCCAGACACAGATACTATATCTAGGGTGTGTGAGGGCTGGCTACACGTGTTTGAGTGGTGCGTACCTGCCGGTAACAGGAGGGCCTGAGCTTCCCGCGATGATGTTGGGGACACAGGACCAGGCTTCTGGGGTAGTTGCCTCATTCTTTAGTGGTGGTGCAGCGCCTCCATCCTCTATACCTTCCCAGGGATATGGGGTAGGACCCGTATAGAAGAAATAACCCTGGTCCCAGGGTGGATGCTCCAGAATCACACACAGTCTCTGTGGTAAAATCAGCAAAGGTCTCTTTATTGACTCTAGCTCGAACACAGCAGCCTTGGCAGCACACAGCAGCAGCAGCAGCACACAATACACTCCCAAATGTGTACAGGCCTTCTCCTCTCCACTCCTTTCCTCCAAGATGCACTCCGACAGGATGGTCTGTGAGGGGCCTTAATACCCCAATGCCCACCTCAGAGGGTGTCCTCTGGGCGGGGATAGATCTTCCCCATCACCCCCTCATCAGGGTGAGGGGCATTGGTCCACCGGAGCTCTGCTCACTCTCCAACTGTATAGGCCAGCGTTCTGTCTCTCTCTCTCCCCTGCACAGGAGATGCTCGACCTAGACCTCGAACTCGACTGGACTGGGACCGACTCGCACCCACAGGAACTGGCTCCTAAATAGAGTCAGCCCCACCTCTCATGATGTCAGCAGACCTCCCCTCTGTCTCATGCCTGCAGCAGAGTCAGGGCCTGCATCTATCACTCAAGGCAGGGCGTGAAGGGGGAAAACCCATGATTACTACTGGCGCCTGTCCTTAACAGGACTTACCACAGTAGGAGAAAGATATGTATAGCTCGTGCTGTTTACAGGGGGCTACACTAACGTGATGCGCGCTTGGCGCACTGACTTTAATGTTTTCAAATGAGCATAGCCATGCTGACGCTATGTGCATGTTCGCTCGGCAATGCTCAGTGCTTGGGTAGACATATTGGGCAAGAGATCATAAGCCTGTAATGTTGCCCCTTACCATCGCGGCTACTCAGTTCTGCTGAAACAACATGTGTCAGCACCATACACACACAGACCATTTAGTAGACTGTAGTATCTCCCAGAGGAGGGGGGAAATAGGGCTACATAAACAAGATCCAATGCCATCCAAACAATAAGAAAATAAAAACAAATCAAGAAGTAAACAGAAATAAATTAACCAGAATTACAAATTTACAGAAGAAGAAAAAGGAAGAAGATAAAGACTGGGGATTTTTATTTACCTGGTTCCTGTTCGTGGATTGGTTCGTGAGCATGCGGTGTCCCCGGGATTCGGAGGGTGAAGTCATCTAAAGGTAAGTAAAAAAATGAAATGTATGTTATTTGTATTTTACAGTTTTTTTTGTGATTTAATTTTTTTTGATGCCCTTGTATTTACAGTGGCGGCCGCCTTTAGCCTAAATCGGCTTTATCCGCGGCTCTCTGATAATCTCGGTCAGATGCGTTTTTTTTTTTGGTCCGGAATGAATTGCGTTATTTTAGCTCTCGTGATATTAGCATTTTATTCTCACTGTCTGCAATACTGCAATGCCGTGTAAAAACTCAGGGGGGCGTTTGCGAGCTGTTGTCTTGGAAGTCTAATACCTTCGCGGTTCAACTTACGTCAGTACAGTCTGTGTGTGCGCGCGCAGTAATTGTAAATTTGCATATTTACAGTATACATGCATTTGAAGTGCTGTACTGTACAGTATGTCTCTATGTCTCATTTGAAAATTGTTGAAACGCATAGGCGTGTACAGTACTGTAACAGTGTCAAATTTCGGCATATACAGCGCTCTCCCCTCGCTCAGGATAATTTACTGCACTGCAGGGTATTTCAACTTCTTATCTTCTCTACAATGCAGTACATCTCTCCCACACCATTCCTTTGAACGTGTGTCTTTCTGGTTTCAATCACATTCCTGCTTGACAGAAGGTGATTACTGCGCATGCGCCTGTAACTTCACCCACCAGTGCTTGCTTGAGTGAGTGACCAAAAAAAATAAAATAAATTTTATTCTAGTTTTTTTATTTTCTCCACAAGCCTGCAAAAACCATCTTGATATTACGATATTCAATCTGTGCTGTAGCTTTTGGCTGCGCCCCTGTGCGTTTGACTGCACATGGTTGATTTGTGTGCTTTTTACGTACTGTATTTGTGAGTGTAGGGATCATATTATTATGATGAACTGCCTTTTGAAATTAAAGTATGTCATTATCTTTGAACTTCATGCAGCTGTACCCTGTAGCCCCCTCCCCCACGCACACACAGAAAGCTCGCTCAAGGATTTGAAACTCTTATCGACAGACACTTCCACAGAGTCATTCATTTTCTGAAGCTTGCCATTGTGTTCTAAATCCGTCCCTAGCCGAGCGTCACCTCACTGCGCCTGCGTGTAATCCTCTTTGAGATGGGAGCTAGCTGATTACTGCACATGACTCACCCAACCCCCCCCCCTCAACCCTTTGAGGCTTTGTTTACGGTAACGCTTTGAAAAATCCCTTCTCGAATTTGATATGTAAATCTGATTTGCACAGCATTGTGAGAATTGAGAGTTAAAAAAAACCATTAACTGATTCATGTTGTTTTGTCATTCATTCTTTTTCTTTGGTGTACTGTAGGTGTGGGGGGGGGGGGTTGTTGTCAATGATTATGATTATGATTAGCAGGAATGTAAATAAATATTTATTTTACCAGGAACAAAAAAAATAAATATAAAACGCTTGCCATTGTGTTTTTAATCAGTCCCTAGTAGAGCATCACCTCTCTATGCGCCTGCGTGTAGTCCTCTTTAAAATGGGAGCTAGTTGATTACAGCGCATGCGCCTGTAACTTCACCCACCACTGCTTGCTTGAGTGAGTGATCAGACCAAAAAAAAATTAAAAATTATTCTAATCTTTTAATTGTTATTTTCTCCACAAGCCTGCAAAAACCATCTTGATATTACGATATTCAATCTGTGCTGTAGATTTGACTGCGACCTTGTGCGTTTGACTGCACATGGTTGATTTGTGTGCTTTTTACGTACTGTATTTGGGGGTGTAGGGATCATATTATTATGATGAACTGTCTTTTGAAATTATGTCATTTCTTTGAACTGCTACACAGCTAATCCTTCATGCAGCTCCCTCCCCCATGCACACACACAAGGCTCGCTCAAGGATTTGAAACTCTTATCGACAGACACCTCCACAGAGTCATTCATTTTCTGAAGCTTGTCATTGTGTTTTTAATCCGTCCCTAACCAGTACATACATACATACATACATACATACATACATACATACATACATACATACATACATACATTCATACATACATATAGGGACAATCAATGGTTGTTTGTGCAAATGCTTGTTTTTATGTATTTTGAATGTATTTTGCTTGTTTGTTTAGAAATGTTGGTACAATTTAATTTTTATTTTGTAAGATATATTTTTTTAGTGGTGTTTTCAATAGTTTATTTCGCGGGGGGGTGCTTGCTTTGTAATAGTGACTTCATTTTGTTAGTTATATTCTGACTGATGGTGGTTACATTGAGCTTTCATTTATTTATTAATGGTTTGGTTTTGGTGTTTGAATTGTAAATTGTCGAATTGATTTTGGATTGGATTAATTGATTGTTGTTCATTTCTTTCTGTTTACTTCTTGATTTGTTTTATTTTCTTATTGTTTGGATGGCATTGGATCTTGTTTGTAATAGTTTCTTTGAGGTTGAGCATTGACTGGCATAGTGTTAAATGATGCACAGATTATATGCATCATGTACCGACTGTGCCATTCAATTGTCTGATTGACATTTGTTGTATATTTATTTTGCTATGTGTTGTAGTTGATTTTGAGATGTGCTGTGTTTTATTTTGCTATGTGTTTTATTTTGAGATGTGCTGTGTTTGATGTTTATATGTGCTGTATTTGATTTTGCAATGTGCTGTGTTTTATTTAGCTACAGTATGTTATGTTTTTATTTGGGCCTGTTTTTTTGAATCCTTACCCATTTCTTTGTATATTGGTTAATCATGCCCAATATTATATGGGCATGATGTACCAACTGTACAAATGAATGGGTGAAGGGTGGGGGTAGTTGCCTGGGGAGAGTGTTTAGGCCTCCCAGGTGGGTAGCGGGGCAGGGTGGGTTTACTCCTTAATTACTTTCGCGGTTATTAACCACTAAGGTGATTAAGGGGCTAGGGGACATTAGATTGTATTTTTGATATGTATTTTTCTGCCAACGGAGGACAGGGACCTGCAGATCCTGACGAGGACACCCATCATATTGTCAGGGGTAAGTAGAACGGTTTTATTTACTTTATTTATGCTGGCTAATGTGTTTAATAATGGGCAAATAATCTATTATCCATATCTGGATAATAGTTATTTTGCCCATTACTGTACTGCATGTGTTTTGGTGTGGGGAGGGGGGGTGGTGTATTGATTTAAATGTGTGACATGTTTTATTTTTTACATACAAGATTGGTACCGCAAGGCAGCGGGGACCCATGGAAACCACCTGAGGACCCCGGGATGCCCACGGCTACCACCCAAGGATCCCCAGATGCCCACAGGTACCCCCTGTGGACCTATGGGGGACACCTGCGGGGAAGAACCGGGGGCCCCACAGCTGTTGGGTCCCGCGGACCTACAGGGACCACCCAAGGGCCCCCAGACCCCCATGGGAACCACCCGAGGGCTACCAGACCCCCGTGGGAACCACCCGAGAGCCCCATGACACCTGTGGGGACAACCTGGGGACCCCCAGACACACGCGGGGACCACCCGTGAGCCCCATTGGACCCCCGGATGCCCACGGTACCACCTGCAGACCCACGGGGACATCTGCGGGAAAGAACCGGGGGAACCACAGCTGTTGGGGTCCGCAGACCTACAGGGACCACCCGAGGGCCCCCAGACTCCTGTGAGAACAACATGGAGGACCATGGAGCCTAGCGGGGACCACCCGGAGGCCCCCAGACACCTGTGGGCACCCCCTGGGGTGCTCTGTAGGGCCTGCGGACACCACCTGGGGTGCATTGTAGGGCCTGCGGACACCCGTCGGGCCCACTGGGGACCCCCGTCGGCCTGGGGTATTAATCCCATTTATAAAAAATAGATCATGTTTTTATGGAGGTGCACAGGGGGTGGGTGGGCAGTGTATTAATTTGTATTAAATATGGTAATGTTTATTGTGGGCCTAAGAGGTAGGTAGTGGGGCTGTTATAAAAGGGGAAAAAACCCGGGCGCTACCCCACAGTGTGGTGAATAAGAAGAACTTGTTTCCTTAATAAAACAACACAACCTTATGACTCCTAAACGGTTCTCATCTGTTTTTTGGTCTCCGTCTATGACTCTAACCCCATGAAGGATCTATCCAGGATCCTTAGGAAATACAGAAACAAAGAGAAAAAAGGGGGAGCACAGATGGAGAGACACTGAATGATAGTTTAACAGCTTCTGGGATATCGATCCCCAAGTTAATGGATGGGCTGATGGTAGAGTGTATAATATAAAAAAAACTTACACGGCCTTGTGTAAGTGTTATCTCATCAAGGTTTCTTTTCTTTATCTTCTTCCTGTATCTTCCTTCAACTTGATCTCGTTGCTTTTTCTTGAGTATTGATGGTAAATTCTTCTGATAACCAGCTGCTTTTCTCAAGTGGAGTGTCCCTCAAAAGGAATTGATAACAAAGAAAAGTATCAGGGTTGGTATAATACCTGAGGGGCCACAATGTGTAAGGTGATAACAGGGATATATTAAAATGCAGAGAATTAATACTGCATTCACTCACACGGACATGTGTGAGTGGACTCCTTGAAGAGGGTATCTGTAATCCCACACCACCCCAAATGTAGGGGAACGAAAATGGAGGATGATCAAAAATCCAATGTTCTTCCACCTACTTCTTCGGGCTGTCTCTTATGCAGTTTCACCTGGCCTGATCCGCAGAAGTGGCCTGCTTTAAGGCTGTTATGTATATTGTTTTTATTGTGTGTAGCATGAGTGGGTGAAGGGGTATTGTCCCCAAGGATGGGTGGTTAGGCCTCCCGGGTGGGTTAACCCCTTAATTACTCTAGCAGTTACAGGTGGACCAACCAAATGCACCTACGCGTTTCGTGACAATGCACTTTATCAAGGCCTTGACACGAAACGCGTAGGTGCGTTTGTTTGTTTGGTCCACCTGTTTCTTGAGCCTGCAATAAATTTGATCTGTTTATTTGGAGGTTGCTTTGGGATATTTTTGCTGACCAAGATTGGAGGTCCTTTCTTGGTTACTTCCCTGCATTATACCCTCTGCATGTCACTCACACATTGCTGTACACTGCTAATACTTGTTTTTGACTGGTTATTTAATAAATTCTTACTATTATACATATCATCATACGGAATTGGCGCTACTTTCTGTTTTGTTTATATATATATATATATATATATATATATATATATATATATATATTTATATATATATATATATAGAGCACAGCTGGCACTCCAAGCAAAAGAGTCAAATCATCAGGTGCATGTTCCATAAGACAAGTATATGCAACAGATTGCCTTCCCAGCAGGGAAAGCAAAGAAACAGCACTCAGTAGTACTGTATGTAGCAAAAAGATTGTATTCAAACAACATGACAGCACACGTGTAAACCAACATTTCGGTCCACTAAGGACCTTCTTCAGGTAGGTCCTAAGGGACACTGGGACCAGGAAGACATATATACCCCCACCCACCAAGTGTAGACAAATAGAAATCCATTAATCAGGTCATCAGGGAGCTCTACATCACCTTTGCATAGCACCGACAGGCGGTGGCCATCTTGGAAAAACAGAGCTTATGTTAACATTGCAAGTGAGCATGTGCATGCAGGACAGCCTCTGAAACAGCACCATAGAGAAGAGGCATCCTCAGTTATCCAGCACTGCCACCTAGAGCATCTCTGGGTCATGACAAGCAACACAAGCAACACAAAGTATAATGCTGCACATGTGTAGTCTTCCATCAGTCCAAATCAGACCTGGCCAGTCAGTGCAGCGTCATGGAAACACCACATGATGTTTGAACTCCCTGTAATGATAGAAAAAAGACAGTGAGGGAAAAGATACAGTGATGATCAAACACAAGGGTATTAAAAACATCAAATACGGATATGTGGGCAGTCAAATACAATGACACACAATGATGTATATGTTGCCCTGGTAAGAAATGGGACTATAGTCCTATCCTCCTCCTGTGTGTAAACTCTGCTAAAGACAGATTGTCAGGAGTTGACAAGGGTTTCCCCCGCTTATGACACTGGGTTGTATGAGTGAAGGTAGGTCACGTGACCCTGTGTCCAATCAAGAGACACAGGGGCGGTGCCTACTGGAGGTTACATAAAGCAGTGTCACTTCCTATTTAGTGCACAAGGTTGGAGTGTGTAGTGTTAGTGAGTTAGGAAGCAGAGGAGTGATCAGCTCATGAGTAGAGCTGATCTAACTATAGTTAGTAAGGTGGAACAAGTACCTCTCACCCTGCTTAGGGGGTGAGGGAAGCGCTGGCCCCACTCTGGATGACCGTTGATCCAGACTGGAGGCAGGACCATCACAAGGGAGAACAGTTAGTGGACTGTGCATCACTGTACCTGTCGGCTGCTGCTGCCCTGCTGTGAATAAAGAGACTGCTGTTTTTAAATATAACCCTGTGTGAGACTGGAATCTCTCATCCCTGGAGGGGAAACTCTGTGGTAAGGATTCCACCCCGCATTCCTGGGGCTTACTATAGATGGAGGCGCTGCACCTTTGAACCAGAACGAAGGTATCCACCCCAGTAACCTGTTCCTGTTATCCCCCATGTCATAGCAGGAGACTCAGGCTCTCCTTTTGCCAGCAGGTATGCACCACACAGAGACACCTAGCCAGACCCCAGAACACCTTAGGGGACCCTATCTGCGTTTGTGCGATTGGGAGGGGGAAGAGGGGCTAGATTTGGAGGCGCTGCTGTGATTGCTTAGAGCAACAGGACAGGTTTTCAGCAAAGCAGAGCTGAAAGATGTAGGTACACTTTCAGAACAAGTGCTGCAGAAGGAAGGGCATTTTTGCAGACTAGGGGTAGTCAGGAGAGACCGTCCTCTCGCACTGTACACCCTAGGTGCCCTAGGAGGGTGATGTAAATTTGAATAAAGAGGATATAGCTGTTCTAGTCCCTTGAGGCAGATAGTGTAGGATTCCTGTGGGGGTTAAGGACTTCAGCATAGGGTCTGCACTATGAGTGGCCAAAAGTAGGTTGACGCCCAGTACTTAGGAATGCCAAGTACCCTAGCCAGTATCCAGAAAAGACACCACAGAGTGCTTGTAACGAACCGTCAGCGAGTGCGGTGTACTAGGAGAGAGTTCTGCTTAGCCTGGGGTATGCCATGTGTTATATTCATTGGTTAGAGCACCATTAAGTATAGTAAGTGTCTAGGAGCGAGTTACACCATAGACACTGAGAGTAGCGCTATCGTGGGCTTAGAGGGCTCACTAAAGATGGCGTAAGCCGAAGCCACACCAACCTGTGCAGTGACTGGCCGACGGACGAAGCCACGTCACACAAAGAGAGAGAGTGCCCCTCCTCTTGTTTCCACCAGAGGGAGGGGGCACACCAAGAACCAATCCAAACAGTCCTCTCCAGCGGAAGGAGGGACAGGAAGTGGGGCTGAAGAAAATCACTTCTGTTTGACTGGAGAAGGAGAAGGAGCTAAGTGCGAGACCAGCAAGCTGAGCGAATCAACTCCCGCGCAAAAGATGGCTGACCTAAGCGTAACCACTTATCAGCTTCCAGGAGGCTTCCTGGTTGTGGAGGTTGATGGCCGAGAATATCTGCGGTGCCTGTGCGTCCAATGCAGGTCACCCGGACCGGCCCCCAGTACAACGTCACGGTGCCAACAGTGTGGCACGTTCTACCTATGGCCTATAGAGCCATGCCCTATGATCAAGACCCCACGAGATGCCTCTCCAGCGACGCTGATCGAAGCAGAGGAGGCGGAGGCGGAGGCTGCCCTGGTCCCATATGTCACTCCTGCGGTAGAGACCCAGGCCCAGCCACCAAGAAATATCCCGACGGAGGAGAGTGCGACTGCAGAGGAGGTACCGGAGCGGGCCCGTTTCGTACCCATACCCACTGGCGGTGCTGCAAGGACTCGAGGTGATTCCCCAGCGGAGGAGCTGTTGCAGTAATCGTCGGATGAGAGAGACAGCCTGTCATCGGTGGTGATGCGCCGGCCGGCGGACCACCCCAGCTGTAAAGAAGAAGTCCCTGTGACAGGGCTGCTTGCACTATTGTGGAAGTTAAATGCATGTTTGCTTTCTGGCATCAAGTGCACCACTTTTCTTTCTTTCTTTCTTTCTGTTTCTGTCTTTTTTTGCTGGGCCCAGCGATCTTTTTTTTGTTTCCTTTATCTGAAACTTTGCTAACCTTTAATGTGGTGTCCTGAGGTCAGTCAGTACAATACAGGTCTGGTTGGTGTTAAACACAGTTTGATGTTACACAGCCATGGGCAGTCTCTATTAAAAAGGAAAAGGGCATTTCCTTCCTGCATATCATCCAGGGTGGATTATACCATGGTATGGAGGGGGGAGGGGGGGAATTAAAGTAAGTGATACTGAATGTCATTTATTTTGCAGAGTAAAGACATGCATGGGATGTTTGAGAAAGGTACTGTTTTTTGGGGCTTGCTATAGAAAATTGTATGTTGTGTGAAGTGTATTATGTTTGCTGATTGTGTAAGTTTTGGGAGACAACTCCCCTGTGTGGTTTACTTTATTTGGTTTTGTCCAAATTAACCAGTAATAAAAGGGAGGGGGTTTCTTTCCCTGGGTGTTCTGCACTCCTTGTTGCTGCTATGTGATATGAGGTTGTCTTTTTCTGCACTCCTTGTTGCTGCTATGTGATATGAGGATGTCTGTGGAACTTCAGTGAAAGGATGCAAACTTTCTAATACAGATATTGCTGGCTACTCTGTGGCTGGAGACACCACGCTGGGGGAACTGGTTGCTGTACACCTGAATGTGGAATACCTAATAAAAAGAAGGTTCAGAGAACAGCAAAAGTCTCTTTCATTCTTCCCAGGGTCTGATGCTGCTGCTTCCTTAAATAAAAAGACTGGGACTCAACCTTTCACAGTCCCACTTACCCCTGAGATGGAGCAGAGGAGTCCGGAGACCCCCCGAAGGCGAGCGCTGGTGCGGCCTGAACCGCGTAGAAGTCCCACGGCCATGGCGACTCCCAGTGTGGTCGGAGATGGGATCCGAGACCACCCCCTTATTCCTGCCAGGTGAAGGAGGAACCTGTGGAGAAAGAAGGGCTTGAGGCCTACCTGCCGTCCGCGACCCTGATGGTTCACCACCGCCCCTTCTGGTCCTCGACGCACTTCCGGTGCGAGACCAAGGAGCGGATGGAGATTCTGCGGCGACCAGCGATGACGTCACTTCCGGGTCAGACTGGCGCAGAGGTCCGGAAGCTTTGATTGCTTCCATAAGGAGAGATGGGCTGGAAGCCGAGTTCAACGAGTTTAAAGCCCAAGAAGCCAAGCGTGGAGCTTGAAGTGCTGCCGAAAGAGCCAGTAAGAAATTACCTACAGGTCGTGGCATCGCCCGACTCACAGACACTGTAATGGACTTTGGCGATCCCATGGTCACCGCCCCTAGCGCCATTGCCCCGGCCACCGCCCCTGCCCCATCACATGTTGTGCCATAGGGTCCTAGTGGGAGTAAGCTGGATAAGACGCCCAATTTTTCAACTGATTGGCGGGATTGGGTGACAAGTGATGGGGGTTCTGATGGGGAGATACAATTGTCAATTGTTGTACATGTACCTAACCCCACTGTGTTTTATCCTGTTCCTAGAGGTAGGGCCCAAGGGTCCCAGTCTACTGCAAAAGAGGGTCCCGTAAGTCCCAAACCACCTCAGATGAACCCCACGATCTATAAGAATGTCATTAGAGGGAGGCGTAAAGGCTCGCACTCTACAGAGGCAGCGACATCTGGTGTATCTTCCAGAGCAGAGTCTGAGGAAGGTATGAGTGTGTCATAATCATATGAGCACCGAGATAAATGGCGGGCACCGTTATTTACAGGGTATCATGAGGGGATGGACCGCATCAGATTTGTGTTAATAAAGAAATATATTGTAGATCACTGGTGGGACGTAGGCACCTATTCTCCACAGGAGGTTGCCGACGAGTTAGACAACAGGTGGAGAGATATCATGCAAAAGGTTTTTACCCCAAAAGGCTCATCTATTATGTACGATGATGTTGCGCCTGAGGAGCCACAGTTCTGGGTACTGCCAGGCAAGGCTGGGAACCGGAAACTTACTAAATTAAGTAGGGCAGACAGAGCCATAGCGGCAAAATACCGGCAATCTCATGGATATGAGTTTCCATACGTGCTAGAGCCGATAATGCAGGAGATAGAGGACCAGCGAGATACATGGCTCAGAGATGCAGTCCTTGGGCATTTAAGAATTAAGTTTGGTAACACTATCTACATAAGGGAGGATAAAATATGTTCTGTGATAAAGGCTTGGAGTACAGGCAGGAATATATTTATGCATAACATCCTGTACAGACCGGAGAATGGGCCTGTACAACCCTTCTTTGTTAAAATTGTGGATCACAACGGGCGGGAAGTGAAGAAGCCTGATCCCCATCATTATTATTGAGTCAGGGTTCTCCATGTTGGGAGTTTCCCATTGTGTTATGTCGCCATCATGGGTGTTACAGTCTAGTGTACACAATATTGATTAATTTTGTTTTGTATGTTCACAGATTGTTCACCTGCAGGATGGTCCAGCAAATTAGGTCCAAGTGGGGACCATTGGATTCCACCTGAGGGAGAGTGTAGCCCTGGTAAGAAGTGGGGCTATAGTTATATCCTCCTCCTGTGTGTAAACTCTGCTAAGGGCAGATTGCCAGGAGTTGACATGGGTTTCCCCCGCTTATGACACTGGGTTGTGTGTGAAGGTAGGTCACGTGACACTGTGTCCAATCAAGAGATGCAGGGGCAGTGCCTACTGGAGGTTACATAAAGCAGTGTCACTTCCTATTTAGTGCACAAGGTTGGAGTGTGTAGCGTTAGTGAGTTAGGAAGCAGAGGAGTGATCAGCTCATGAGTAGAGCTACTATAGCTATAGTTAGTGAGGTGGACCAAGTACCTCCCACCCTGCTTAGGGGGTGAGGGAAGCGCTAGCCCCACTCTGGATGCCCGTAGGATCCAGACTGGAGGCAGGACCATCACAAGGGAGAACAGTTAGTGGACTGTGCATCACTGTACCTGTCAGCTGCTACTGCTGCCCTGCTGTGAATAAAGAGACTGCTGATTTTAAAGATAACCCTGTGTGAGACTGGAATCTCTCATCCCTGGAGGGGAAACTCTGTGGTAAGGATTCCACCCCGCATTCCTGGGGCTTACTATAGATGGAGGCATTGCACCATTGAACCAGAATGAAGGCATCCACCACAGTAACCTGTTCCTGTTATCCCCCATGTCATCGCGGGAGACTTAGGCCCTCCTGTTGCCAGCAGGTATGCACCACACAGAGACACCTAGCCAGACCGCAGAACACCTTAGGGGACCCGATCTGCGATTGGGAGGGGGAAGAGGGGCTACATATATATATATATATATCAGAATAAATGTGTTCTTCAGTATTAGGTGATACTTTTTTATTTGGACTAAATTTATGTCATAGGACAAGCTTTCGGGAGTTTTCCTCTCTTCCTCAGGTCAAGCAATACTGATATACAAAGGTTTCTATGACTTAGACAGGGATTGGAAAAGGAAAAAAAAAAGGAGGAAAAATGCACAGAGATGTGGATGAAGTGGGGTGGGGAGGAATGTTAGAAGGCACCGGAAGGGTGTTAAAACAGAGCTAAGGAAGGTGAGAATTAGGGATGGGGGGACTTTACATCCACAGCAGCACAGAGGATGCTGGGGGAGAGGGTGGGGGGAAGGTTTAGGGTGGCACAATGGCAGGGAGACAAGCAGGACCATTATAACAAATTATGATAGTGTGTGAGAGACCCCATATCTGCATTATGTCCAAAAATCTCTGGTGGTTGTTACTCATCTGCAGGGAATCCACACCAAGTATCTAGACCTCCAAGTTGTTTATAACAGAGTAGAGTCCTGATTGTCACTTGATAAAGAACTCGGAAGTTCGAAACGTCGTGCCTTTTGACAAAATAAATTCACGTAACAAATCCGAAGTGGCCTGGATTTTCCATTCTTATTTAAACATAGGATTTCACCAGACAGGTTATTCCCTGAATCAAGGAGCACCGGTATTTAAAAACGCAAGTATTTTGCTTCATACAGTATATCTGATTAAGGGTGTTAACACAAAATCTATCTTTTTTATATTAACCAATTTCATGTCTTTTGAAATAAAATGATGTATGGATTAGAAAAACAATGAGTAATTAAGAGTCAGGATATGTGCAAAAGTAAGCAAAACCCTGGTTTTATCAGCTAAATTAAAAGGGATAATTAGAATCAGGTGTAAATAATTAGGTAGCTCTTCAGGAGTGAGTTTGTAAGGACCTACTTTATTTAAAGAAAAGTAATGCTGTGCGTTTGATCTTCACTGTACAGGTGTGTGGAATCACGTCATGCCACAATCTCTGAGAATATCAGAAAAGCAGTTATTGATGCTCATCAGTCTAGAAAGGGTTACAAAACCATTTCTAAGGATTTGGGGCACCACCAATCCACTATCAGACAAATGAAGAAAGTTCAAGACCATAGTCACTCTACCCAGGAGTGGTCGTCCTACCAAAATCTCTCCAAGAACAAACCAGCAAATCATCTAGGAAGTCACGAAGAACCCCAGAGTAACATCCAACGATCTGAAGGCCACTCCTGCCTTGGCTAATATGAGTGTTCATGATTCAACTATCAGAATAAGACTGAACAAGAATGGTGTTTATGGAAGGATAGCCAGGAGGAAACTACTACTCTCTAAAAAGAATATTGCTGCCCATCTGAAGTTCGCTAAAAAGCACATAGATGATCCACAAAACTTCTGGAATAATGTTCTCTGGACAGACGAGTCAAAGGTAGAGCAGAAGAAGAAATTCTGCATTTTAGAATGGCCTAGTCAAAGTCCAGAACAAAGTTTAAGCAGTTCTGTCAGGAGGAATTCCTCAAAACTGAAGTGAGAGACTGATCAGCAGTTACAGGTAATGCTTCGCTGAAGTCATTGCTGCTCAAGGGGGTGTCACCAGGTACTGAAACTAAAGGTTAACATAGCTTTTCACACATGGATATTGAATGTTTTATCATTTGTGAATAAATAAATGTTGAAAAAGTATCATGTTTTTGTGTTATTTGTTTGATCAGGTTATCTTTATTATTCCAACTTAGACTAAGAGCTATTATAGCGCACAGCGATAAACTGGATCCACGGGACAGCAGCAGTATAATGAAAATAAAAGTTCTTTATTGAGAAGTCATGGTGCAGACAGGTATGGGTGCAGGAAAAAACCTCTGTCTCTAACGCGTTTCACGCCTTGCTGGCGCTTCGTCGGAGAGTACAGTGTAGTGTGCTGTGGTTGCCCTCTTATAGAGATCCCAATTATCATAATTTGAGACCTCCGTGTAAAATTTGTAAACCGGAAGTGACGCGACTCACTTGGTATACCGGAAGTGACGTGTCGCGATATGCGAGTCACTGTTATTTGCCGGCTGGGTATGGTATTAAATAGCGCGTCTTCTAGCCTCATGGGGAGGGGTTATCTGGGAGTGTGGAGGTAAAGCAAAGCCAAATCTATCCGTATTTAGGTGTATACTAAACCGGAAATGACGTGTCGCTATGGCACATACTTTTAAACCGGAAATGACATATCTCTATGATGTCCATGACAATGATTTGTTTACATAATAAATATGTGGTCATGGCAACCCGTGGATTAACCCTGGGGTGAAGACTTTATGTAAATGAGGGAAAGCACAGCACAGATATCTTTGCTGAATAGTTAATAACTCATTTCAAGCAAGATATATTAAAAACAATAGTCAACATTTACAATCCTATCAGAGGACATCAATAGATATTAATGAGAATAAAATGCAGTAATTATGATACTTGGTATGACACAGAACTAGATTAGAGAGGGAACGATATATAGTACATTCTATTGGTCAAGTTCAGAGAGATACAAAGAGATAACCATATAACTTGTGATACACAGAGTTATAAAAATATGTATAATATAATATATACATGACCTGATATTAATAATAACAATAATTTTATTGCAAAAAATGTTTCAATTCCCAATCGGTATTTATACCCCCGGGTGCAAGAGACCCGAGGGTATAAATCCAAAACATTTCTCTCTGATTCAGAGTCAATTCTCTATTGCCTCCCCTAATGTGTTTGGGGATATGTTCCAATGCATGGAATGTGAAAGTTTCTAACGAGCCTTGTGGGCATTCATGAAAATGTTTTGCTACCGGTAATTCTATATGATTCTTTTTAATAGAGCGTATGTGCTCAGAAATTCTAATCTTTAACGGACGAATTGTCCTTCCGATGTACACTTTACCACATTGACAATTTATTTTATACACCACATAATTTGTATTACATGTCATGAAATGATTAATTTTATATTTCTGTCCTGTATGTTATGTATGTATACCATATATATCTGTCCTGTATGTATACCATCTCCCAAAGATCCACAAATCTCTGGATAATCCACCAGGGAGACCAATTATCTCCAGCATTGGATCTTTGGGAGATGGTATATCGAGATATGTTGATGTTTTTTTACAACCTCTAGTGAGAGCACTCCCCTCCTATCTCAGAGATTCCACTCACCTGATCACAATGTTAAATGAAATCACGTGGTGTCACAATTATTTTTGGGTCACATTAGACGTGACATCTTTATACACAATTATTAGACACGAATTAGGTATCCAAGCAGTCACTCACTTTCTTAACACTTCCAATTTACACACGCCCCAAATCACATTTTTATTAGATTGTATTATCTTCCTTCTACAACACAATTATTTTTTGTTCAATCACCACTTTTTTCTTCAAAAACAAGGCACGGCTATGGGGACCTCCTTTGCACCTTCCTACGCGAACTTATACATGGGATTTTGGGAAAACATTCACATTTTTGGTGTCACCAACCCGTTTCGTAACAATATTATTTTCTATCGTCGGTACATTGACGACCTTATTTTGATATGGAGGGGAGACTACTCTACACTACAGGAATTTATTCTTTATCTGAATAACAATACATATAATTTAAAATTTACATCATCAATTCATATCAATCATATCAATTATTTAGACATCAATTTATATGTTGATACTGATTGCACGGTACAGACAAACCTGTTTCGCAAAACCTATGCCCGCAATTCTCTCCTCAGGGCCAATAGCAGTCATCCGAAACCACTTTTACGCGGTATACCAATCGGACAATATCTCAGACTAAGAAGGATTTGCTCTACTGAGGAAACCTTCTTGGAAGAATCTGAGATATTGAGTGAGAGATTTAGAAACCGAGGCTACCCTGAGGAACATATTCAATCTGCGTTCAACAGAGCGCTTAACACAGAGCGAGAACATCTACTAAAGAAATTTCCAGACAAACACAAACACAATAGACCACAGGAACGAGATTCAGGAACACCACTCTTTATCACAACATACAGTAATCAGGCAAAATGTATTAAGCAAATTGTAGACAAACATTGGAAGGTTCTACAATTAGACAAAGACCTTAATAAATATGTGTCTAGTACACCAAGATTTGTCTATAAAAAGGCGAAAACTATAGGTTATCACCTATCACCGAGTTTATTTGCCCTAGAATCCAGAGACACAAAATTACCCAAAGGTTTCCATAAATGTGGGAATTGTGTATACTGTAAGTATGTCACCCCTTTGTCAGAAATTACCAATAAACATACAGGACAGAAATATAAAATTAATCATTTCATGACATGTAATACAAATTATGTGGTGTATAAAATAAATTGTCAATGTGGTAAAGTGTACATCGGAAGGACAATTCGTCCGTTAAAGATTAGAATTTCTGAGCACATACGCTCTATTAAAAAGAATCATATAGAATTACCGGTAGCAAAACATTTTCATGAATGCCCACAAGGCTCGTTAGAAACTTTCACATTCCATGCATTGGAACATATCCCCAAACACATTAGGGGAGGCAATAGAGAATTGACTCTGAATCAGAGAGAAATGTTTTGGATTTATACCCTCGGGTCTCTTGCACCCGGGGGTATAAATACCGATTGGGAATTGAAACATTTTTTGCAATAAAATTATTGTTATTATTAATATCAGGTCATGTATATATTATATTATACATATTTTTATAACTCTGTGTATCACAAGTTATATGGTTATCTCTTTGTATCTCTCTGAACTTGACCAATAGAATGTACTATATATCGTTCCCTCTCTAATCTAGTTCTGTGTCATACCAAGTATCATAATTACTGCATTTTATTCTCATTAATATCTATTGATGTCCTCTGATAGGATTGTAAATGTTGACTATTGTTTTTAATATATCTTGCTTGAAATGAGTTATTAACTATTCAGCAAAGATATCTGTGCTGTGCTTTCCCTCATTTACATAAAGTCTTCACCCCAGGGTTAATCCATGGGTTGCCATGACCACATATTTATTATGTAAACAAATCATTGTCATGGACATCATAGAGATATGTCATTTCCGGTTTAAAAGTATGTGCCATAGCGACACGTCATTTCCGGTTTAGTATACACCTAAATACGGATAGATTTGGCTTTGCTTTACCTCCACACTCCCAGATAACCCCTCCCCATGAGGCTAGAAGACGCGCTATTTAATACCATACCCAGCCGGCAAATAACAGTGACTCGCATATCGCGACACGTCACTTCCGGTATACCAAGTGAGTCGCGTCACTTCCGGTTTACAAATTTTACACGGAGGTCTCAAATTATGATAATTGGGATCTCTATAAGAGGGCAACCACAGCACACTACACTGTACTCTCCGACGAAGCGCCAGCAAGGCGTGAAATGCGTTAGAGACAGAGGTTTTTTCCTGCACCCATACCTGTCTGCACCATGACTTCTCAATAAAGAACTTTTATTTTCATTATACTGCTGCTGTCCCGTGGATCCAGTTTATCGCTGTGCGCTGCACCTCTACATCTGTGGCTACCCGAATAATTTCTACAAGCAGGAGCACGCTTTCCAGAAGGCACAATGGGCAAGGTCACGTGAGTTGTACCTTCAAACAGTACATAGAGGTATTTTATTGGTGTGTTTATATAAGTGTCAGTACCAGTCCACATTGGCAGTGAGGGGGTGGGGCTCATATATCTCCATCACCCACACTCACCAGGACATTCATTCAGGTCACAGACTACACACGCACCCATATATACCTCACTCAATCATATACCTTATACCCAGCCTATTTCCTTCAATCAAGAAATCATTGTTAATTACAGAGCATGTCACTTGAGCACTATATTTGAACATTGTTCTTCTACTTAAGAGCTATTATAGGCTAGAGCGGGTAAATTCCTGGCATTATTAAATCCCTGCTCTCTGATTGGTTAAAATTCTGGGCATTATCCAATGGCCCGGAATTTTTGGCAGCTTGCTAAGTTTTTCAGCCAATCAGCTTTCAGTTCTCATTCACAAAGAGTGACATTTGCTCTTAGGCAGGGGAGGTAATTAGACAGAAGGCACCTACAAGGCACTGACTTCTCCCCCTCCCTGCCTACAGAGAGCTCTGCACAGGAGAGTGAGGGGAAAGGTTTGTGTGGGTGTGTTTTGTGGGTGTGTTTTGTGGGTGTAAAGGGGGTCAGCAGAGTGTTTTATTAGTGTGTGTCTTCTGTTGGTGTGTGTTTTGTTGGTGTAGAGGGAGAAGCAGAGTCTTGTTGGTGTGTGTCTGCTGTGTGTGTTTTGTTGGTCTAGAGGGGGAGCTGCAGTGTGTGTTTTGTGGGTGGAGGAGGGGTGCAGAGTGTTTTGTTGGTGTGTGTCTGCAGTGTGTGGGTTTACCGGGGGCTGCAGTGTGTGTTTTGTGGATGTAGAGGTGGCAGAGTCTGTTTTGTTGATTTTGTGTGTCTCTGCAGAGTGTTTTGTAGGTGCAGAGGGAGGGCTGCAGTGTGTGTTTTGTGGGTTGAGGAGGGGTGTAGAGTGTTTTGTGTCTGTGTGTTTGTGGATGTAGAGTTGGCAGTCTGTTGGTTTGTGTGTGTCTTCAGTGTGTGTTTTGTGAGTGGAGGAGGGGTGCAGAGTGTTTTGTGTGTGTCTCAGTGTGTGGGTTTACATGGGGGCTGCAGTGGGTGTAGAGGGGGGGCTGCTGGTGTGTGTTTTATGGATGTAGAGGGGGAAGCAGTTTGTTTTGTTGGTGTGTGTGTGTGTGTGTGTGTGGCAGTGTGTTTTGTGGGTGTAGAAGGGGGCTGCAGTGTGTGTGTGTGTGTGTGTGTGTGTGTGTGTGTGTGTGTGTGTGTGTGTGTGTGTGTGTGTGTGTGTTTGTGTGTTGGTGTAGATGGTGGAGGAGGGCTGCAGAGTGTGTGTTTGTGGGTGTGGGTGTAGAGGGGTGCTGCTGTGTGTGTTTTCTGAGTGTAGAGGGTGGAGGAGGGCTGCAGTGTGTTTTGTGGGTGTAGAGGAGGGGCTGCACAGTGTGTAGGGGAGACTGCAGAGTGTGTTTGTGTATATAGAGTGGGGTTGCAGTGTGTGTATAGAGGGGGCTGTGTGCATGTACAATTTCCTTTTAATAAACTTGCAGTAAAAGCATAAGAATGTAGGCAATCGTGCTGATAAAAATCAATATGACTAAAAAAAATGTATATTTTTTCATTTTATTTTATTATTGGCCAGTAATGCCCTGTTCTTCGGGGATTATTACTTAAATAAAATTTTAGGTTTGGAATATGTGAAAATCCAAAGGGCTTCAGAAACTTTTTCTCACCACTGTATATCACCAAAACAAAGAAAAAGCTAAACCCCCCACCACCCCACCACCTACTTAAAACATGTTTGTGTATGGGTTAGTGCACAGTGATAATGATCACTCAATAGGGATGGGGCTAATGTGGCTAGTGCTATTAACATCATGTGACGGTATAGTCACTGTGGCTGTTAGAAAGGGAGCATTAATCATAGGTAGTAGGAGCAAGCTGGAGTGGACTTGCACTGTATACAAAGCATAACCAGCTCAGTACATAATGAGGCTACCAAAGAGTAAATAGGCTACCTAGTAACTGCTGGCTGCCATAGGTTCTAGTCTGCTCTAAATCACTTGCTCTCTGATGTTCCCTAGGGAATCTACCAAAGGGTTAACAAAACCGGTTATGTTAATCCTTGTTAGATTCCTTTTTGCAGCTTAATTTACTGCAGCCTCAGTTATTATACAGAGCTGCCTATACTTTGCACACAGTGTTAGTCCACTCTGTCTTGCTTTAACCTATGATTAATGTTCCTTCCCTAGGGAATTTCAGAGATTTTGATGATATATGTTTTCACTTTATACAAAACGTTATGTTAAGTTTTACGCAGCAGCAGCAGCAGCAGCAGCAGCAGCAGCAGCAGCAGCAGCAGCAGCAGCAGCAGCAGCAGCAGCCAAGGCTAAGTTACAGTAACTAGAAATAAAATAAAAATCAGTGGCTGGACGAATAGAAATTTGATGACAAATAAGAGCCACTTTGGCCACAAAATATACCCATTTTCCTTCCTGCTGTAACTCAGACCCTATCTGATCCTTGGCTTACATTTAAATGTAGGATATCCTTATGTGTATCCCAAGCATGTTTGTATTCCCTTACTGTATTAGCCCCCTACCACCTCTGTGGGGAGGATATTTCACAAATCCACCAACGCCTTTCATGAAAGATTTCCGCACATTTCCCAGGAGCCTCCAGTTCAGAGCATAACCTCTTGTTATGACACATTTCTTCCTCTGAAATTTCATTCCCTGCTGTATCTTGTTAAAACCTTGTTTATGTTTGACAGTTGACATCATATCCCCCTCTCGCTTCTCTCTTTCAAGCTAGACATATGTACTATCGGTCCTTCAGTAGCTCTTCTTTGCACAATCTTTTTTTGTGTGTGCACATAAGAAGAAAATAAAAAAGGGTAGTACTGTGCTTTTCACAAATAAATAAAGTAGATTTTTTAAACATGAACCAAAGATATTTGGGCTGTATATATATATTTTTAAATGGACATCGTTTACAGATGTCGCAGACATTATCGCACTTGCTGGCGTGCGCCCAAGGGTTGCAATAGCGTGAAGCCCCGCCCCCTTTTCCCACAAATACCTAATCCTTTCAAAAGGGCCTCTGATCCTCCTGGCGCATTTTATGTGTGTGTGTGCATTCCGGTACAATGCGCGCCAGCGGGAGCAATAGTGATTGCAATAGCTGTATGCTGTAAAAATGTCACTATCCAGAAAAAAACAACTCTGAATGACATTTTAGTGTACTATAATGTAACAAGCGTTTTTTGTTTCTATAGCAACCATTTACAAAGTCACAAATACTGTCAATACTCCTCTGCAGTCATTTTGTGAACCCCCAAGCTGAATCTTTGCTGATCGATCACAGGAGAATGGAACGATCGGCAATTTAGCTGATTACTTATAATTGTGTGGATTATATTGATGCACATATTAAGAGGGATTTTTTTTCTAAACGGAAGCTTGAAGCACTGCATTCTATGTAATTGACATATGTTAGCGATTTTTGAAGCAATTCCCCTTTATTTTGTTATAAAAGGGAACTAAGTGTTGGGGATTTGATCATACAGTCCAACCCCGTTAATAAGTATGCTACCTAGACCAGTTGTTGGTTCATCCCAAAGGAGTTCAGAGGTGTAATGGTTGCATCAATTGCTTTATCAAGGTTACCACATACACTCACCGACCCACATGATAGTATCAAACAGAGACTATATGGACTGTGAAACCAAGTTTGTAGGTTATTTCATAAAATGTCTGTGTGGTTTGTACCACATTGGGAAGACATCTGGGTTGTTCAAGGATATAATCAATTTTCACCGCTCTGCGATACGTAAAGCACTTTTGGACTTAAATGGTAAAATTATAACCAGTAGCCAGACATTTTAGAGAGAGGGGACATAAGCTTTCCACATTGCGGTGTAGACCCATTGCCCGTGTGCATAGGGCACCATGAGGAAGCAAACATAACTATTACTTCAACTAGAGGCTAGACTGATCCAAGAGTGACTATACTAGTTACATATACCTTTCAAACGTCATCACTCAACTAATTAGGAATACCTTATAAGGATACAGAGTTGCACTGATTCAGAACAGAAAAATAAAGTGGGGTCTATAAGTGTCGTTAAGTGTAGACCGTGGCTCCCAATTCCTTTTTTCCCATTGCTCTATGGTTCCATGCTATATTCTTTATTATACGTTTACTGTTTATCTCCCACAAGAAGATATGGAAGTACACTCCACATTACTATCATTACAGCTAATATGGGACATTTAAACCATCGTTGCATGATGGACGCCTTGCCAGGCTTATTCCTACAGCATAGCAGTAATACATTGTGTCTCTGCTCCCGCTATGATAATGTGCAGTGCTCGACAAATCCAGTCGCCACGGGCGACTGGATTTTGCCCGCTGGCGATCCGTGCTGCTGTTTTACAATTCCCCTGCTCGAAAAAATAAAGAAAAAAATCCCCAATCTGATTGGGCTGACGCGTGTTGGCGAGCTGCCAGGACTTTTTTTTTATGCGCAGCCAGGCTCTATATGAGCTGAGCAGTCAAGCCCGCCCTTCCTTTTCTGCACAGAGGTAAGTGTTGGTGTAGACCAGGGGTGGGGAACATTTTTTCTGCCAAGGGCCATTTGGATATTTATAAAATCATTCAAGGGCCATACAAAATTATCAACTTAAAAATTAGCCTGCTGTATTTGATCAAACATTTAATTAACTCACCCCTAATGTGATGGCTGGAAATGCTTCTCTTTGGGTGACTGACTGACTGACACTTGAGCGGTGGATGACTATGAGTGACTGTGGGTTTGTGTCTGTATACACACACACACACACACACACACACACACACACACACACACACACACACACACACACACACACACACACACACACACACACACACACACACACACACACGTACGTGCAGGGGGGGGAAAATCATACTCAGACCCACTCTCTCAGACTCTCAGACCCACTCTCTCAGACTCTCAGATCCACTCTCTCAGGCTCTCAGACTCACTCTCTCAGGCTCTCAGACTCACTCTCTCAGGCTCTCAGACTCACTCTCTCAGGCTCTTAGACTCACTCTCTCAGGCTCTCAGACTCACTCTCTCAGGCTCTCAGACCCACACTCTCAGACCCACTCTCTCAGACTCTCAGACCCACTCTCTCAGACTCTCAGACCCACTCTCTCAGACCCTCAGACTCCCAGACCCACTCTCTCAGACTCTCAGACCCACTCTCTCAGACCAACACTCTCAGACTCTCAGACCCACTCTCTCAGACCCACACTCTCAGACTCTCCTTGACCCACTCTGACTCTCCCTGACCCACACTCTCCCTGACCCACACTCTCCCTGACCCACACTCTCCCTGACCCACACTCAAGCAAAATCCTACTGAAGGCTCCAAAGACAAGTGTTAAACTTGAGTGGCACTCAGTTGAAGTGAGTGACACTTCACAGGACCGCAGACACGGCAGTCAAGTTCAATGCACTGAGTGAGTGTGACTTAGTCTTCCTGAAGTAAAAAATTGCAAATTGAATACAAATACTCCAAATACTACCTGCACCGAAATCCATCACCAATGATGCTAAACAAGAATGACAATCAGCTGCAAGAAGTGACAACTTGAAATGCATGAGGGACTGTCTGACAGCTTAGATCACACTGAGTCATTTTATGGGGCACAGATCATGGGGGGGGTGTCTACAAAAGTTAATCATACAACATGTATTGAAGTCAAGGAGACCAATGATGCTGGGATTAGGTGTCACTCAGTGACTGTGTGACAGGCCTGGTGGTGTCCCAGGGCCCTCCTGCCCTCCCCGTCAGGGCCCTGCATGGCTCCCTCTCCTCTTACACTGCGGAGCAGGTGCCCCCCTTCGCAGATGCTGCACAGTGTGGGGAGGAGGAGGAGAGTCGGTAGTGAGGTGTCTCTCCCTCCGCAGACTCGCTCTTCCATCCCCTAAGCCAGTGATTCCCAACCTTTTTTGTTTGGAGGAACCCTTTAAGTATTTTGTAACATTTCGGGGAAACCCCTATCTGGATGACATGTTTGACAGGGGTAAATCACAAAATAGACGTGTAAAGCAGTGGGGGGTAATAATTAACCATTAACTCATACTTTTGAATAAACAATGTGTATATGTTTTGTAATGATTTTGGTTTAAACATCACCCCCCCGCATCTCACATCATCCCCCACTGATCAATCGATTACTCTTCCCCCTTCTCTCTCCGCTACTTTTCTCCCTCCTCTCTCTCCTCTCCTTCCTTCTGGCTCCTCTCCTTCTCTCTCTCCTCTTCCTTTCTACCTCTCTTCTCTACCTCCCCCCCTCTCCCTCATTCACTCTCCTCTCCCCCTCTCCCTCCTCCTCTCTCCTCTTCCATTCTACCTCTCTCCTCTACATATCTCCCTCCTTCTCTCTTCTATCCCCTCTCCTCTCCCCCTCCTTCTTTCTCCCTCTCTCTACCTCTCCTTCTCTCTCCTCTCCTTCTCTCTCCTGTCCCTCCTCTGTCCTCTCTCCCCTCTCCCCCCTCGCCTCTCCCTCATTCTGTCTCCTCTCCTTCTCTCTCCTCTTCCTCTCTCTCTCCTCTCCCTCATTCTCTCTCCACATCTCTCTCATCTACCTCTCTCCCACCTCTCCTCCCCCTCCTCTCTCTCCCTCTCCTCTCTCCCCCTCTCCCTCCCTCCTTCTGTCTCCTCTCCCCTCTCTTCCTTTCTGCCTCTACCTCTCTCTCCTCTCTCTCTCCCTCATTCTCTCTCCCCTCCCTCTCTCCTCTTCCTTTCTCCCTCTACATCTCTCCTCTACATCTCTCCCCTCTCTCTCTTCTATCCCCTCTCCTCTCCCCCCTTCTCTCCTCTCTCCCCCTCCTTCTCTCTCTACCTCTCTCACTCCTCTGTCATCTCTCCCCTCTCCTCTCCCTCCCCTCTCTTCCCTCCCCTCTCTCTCTCCTCTCCCTCATTCTCTCTCCTCTCCCCCTCTCCTCTTCCTTTCTCCCTCTACATCTCTCCTCTATATCTCTCCCCTCTCTCTTCTATCCCCTCTCCCCCTTCTCTCCCCTCTCCCCCTCCTTCTCTCTCTACCTCTCTCCCTCCTCTGTCCTCTCTCCCCTCTCCTCTCCCTCTCCTCTCTCCTCTCCCTCATTCTCTCTCCCCTCCCCCTCTCCTCTTCCTTTCTCTCCCTACATATCTCCTCTAAATCTCTCCCCTCTCCTCTCTCCCCCTCCTTCTCTCTCTGCCTCTCTCCCTCCTCTGTCCTCTCTCCCCTCTCCTCTACCTCCCCTCTACTTCTCTCTCCTCTTCCTCTATACCTGTCTCTCTTCTCTCCTTCATTCTCTCTCCACATCTCTCTCCTCTCTCCCCCTCTCCTCTCTCTCTCTCCCCCTCTCCTCTTCATCTCTCTCCCTCCTTCTCTCTCCTCTCCCCTCTCTCCCTCCCCTCCATCCCTCCTTCTGTCTCCTCTCCTCCCTCCTCTTCCTTTCTCCCTCTACCTCTCTCCTCTACCTCTCTCCCCCTCTCCTCTCCCTCATTCTCTCTCCCCTCCCCCTCTCCTCCTCTACCTCTCTCCTCTACATCTCTCCCATACCCTCTCCTCTCCCCCCTTCTCTTCTCTCTCCTCCTCCTTCTCTCTCTACCTCTCTCCTTCCTCTATCCTGTCCATACTCTGTCCTCTCCTTCCCCTCTCTCGCTCCTCGCCTTCTCTCTCCTCTTCCTTTCTCCCTCTACCTCTCCCCCTCCTTCTCTCTCCTCTCCCCCTCCTTCTCTCTCCTCTCCCCCTCCTCTCTCCCTCTCCCTTCCCCATCCTCTCTCCCCCTCTCTGACACACACACACACACACACACACACACACACACACACACACACACACACACACACACACACACACACACACACACACACACACACACACACACACACACACACACACACACTGTAACACAAACACACACATACACTCAGTCTGACACACACACACTCAATCTGACACACACACACACACACTCAATCTGACACACAGACACAATCAGTCTGACACACACACACACAGTCTGACACACACACACACACACACACACACACACACACTCAGGGGGCTATGCACTAAGCTCAATGGCTTTGCGTTCTGATTTGGCCAAAAAACAGGTTCGTTAAAAAGTGAAGCCGGGGACGCGATGCACTAAGGCCTTGAGGCCATTTTTTAACGTACCTGCTCAAAATAGCTCAAAACAGCCACAGCGTACGTGATGCTTTTTTTCCCCCTGCTAGTGTTCTTAACCTTTCCGTACGCTAGCTGATAGAAAAAAAAGCCGCATATAACATTTGCATGGAGATTCTGTATCTCCATGCAAGGCTGTTACAGGCGATCGTACACTAAATGAAAACATTTTAATAATAGTGTACATGAGCAGGGGGTGTCCGGAGCTGAACCGCATTGGTTTCAGGTCCGAGGACCCCCTACTTCAGGAGGTATAGGCCCCTTTATGGGGTGCCGGTATCCTTGCAGTTTAAAGCTCCCGCGTCACGTGACCGGGACATTTAAATTCTGCAGGGGATACCGGCACCCCGTAAAGAGGCCTGTATCTCCTGAAGTAGGGGGTCCTCGGACCTGAAACCAATGCGGTTCAGCTCCGGACACCCCCTGCTCATGTACACTATTATTAAAATGTTTTCATTTAGTGTACGATCGCCTGTAACAGCCTTGCGTGGAAAATACATCCTAACTCTGATTGGCTCTAGTACCATGTGACAGGCTTTCAAAGACGTCACATCCGTTCTCCCCCAAGCCTCTGTCACATGGTCTACTAGAGCCAATCAGAGATGGGATGTATTTCCCACGCTCTGATTGGCTACCGTACCATGTGAGACCAGCCATGTTTCTTTTAATGACGTCATCTTAAAGCCATTCTGATTGGCTGTGCTTTCATTGCCTTTAAATGACTTCATCATTTTTTTTTTTGCTCGGCCAAATCACATGTTTTTCACGGCCCAATCAGGACCGTGTGAAA
Source organism: Ascaphus truei (assembly GCF_040206685.1). Taxonomy (NCBI): domain Eukaryota; kingdom Metazoa; phylum Chordata; class Amphibia; order Anura; family Ascaphidae; genus Ascaphus; species Ascaphus truei. Next base: position 99,676,608 of record NC_134485.1, on the reverse strand, counting down.
CATTTGACCAAAATGTGACGTCATGGGCCTATAAAAGCCTATGTCGCCTCATTTTGAAGCTAGTCGCCGAGGAGGGAACATCTCCCCTCCTAAGAAGAGAAGAAGGGCGTTGCGTAAGAAGATGGAAGAAGACGGATAAAGACCCCAGAAGACCCCAAAGAAGAAAGAAGACACAGACGTGGATTTGTTATGGTTTTTATTTTATGGCTTACCTGTGGATTGGTTCCTGTGCTTCCGGCTCGCTTGGATTTCGGTAAGTGGACATCTAATGGTGAGTAAACAAAAGAAAAGTTTATTATTTTTACTTTTACAGGTATTTATGATTTTTGATTCATGTCTTTTATTTTTTCAGTCCCATTTAATGCCCGTTAATGTATCTATGTATATACATACATTCACGGACACTGAATGGGTGTATTGTATGTGAATTTTGTATGTAAATGCTTTGTATTTTATGCTCTATTATTGCCCCTGTATGTTATGTTTATCTATCTGTATAGATAGACATACAGGGATAATAATTGATTGTTTGGCTCATGTTTAGGTTCTTTTAATTATGGATAATGTATTTAGCAGCTTTATTTTGTAATTGTTGGGAATAATGTAATTTGTATTTAGGTAATGGCTTCTTTATGGTAGTTAGATTAGAATGATGGTGGTTACTTTAAATTAGAATTGTTTTGGCAATGGTTTGGCTTTAGGAATTGAATAGGGAATTGTATAATTGATTTGTATTGTATTTTAATTGTTTGAGGAAATGTATTAATTGATTCATGCTAATTGTATTGATGTTGGTTAGTTTCTAATTGATTTTCATGATGGCATTGGTGGTTAGGGGACATTGTTCATTGTGTATTTTATTGTTACATATATTTTGCATAGTGTTACATGATGCACAGATTAATTGCATCATGTACACACTCAATGCAATTGTGTGACATTTCATATACATTTGTGGAGCTGCTGATTTGTTGCCTTATATTTACAAGAGATACTGGATTTATTGTAACATGCAATGTGGTGATTTTAAGATTAAAAATTCATGTTTTGATTTATGCATGTTTTATGTGTTTAATAATGGCCAAATAATATATTATCCATATCTGGATAATAGTTATTTTGCACATTATTGTATTGTATGTGTTGGGGGGGAGGAGGGTATATTGGCCCCAAGGTTATGTGGGTAGGCCTCCCTTGTGGGTAGTGGGTGAGGGTGGTTAGGCCTCACGGGGTGGGGGGTTAGTGGGGGAGGGTATGTAGGCCTCCCGAGTGGTGGGTGAGGGTGGGTTAAACCCTTAATGACTGTAGCGGTTAATAACCGCTATGGTGATTAAGGGGTTAGGGGACATTACATTGGCTATTGTGATTGTTGTGCTTGTTTTGCAGCACCGGAGCGGCATGGGCAGAATGAAAATGAGGATGAAGATGGCCTTCATCGTGGGTGCCTGTAAAAGGTAAGTGTAATATGTTTTGACTGTATTTATTGAATGTTATACAGTATGTATTTAAAATGGCCAAATCCATTATTATTCATATTTGGATAATAGTAATTTTGGCCATTACTGTATAGTATGTGTTAGGGGGGTGTATTTAGTTATAATTCTTGTTTATTATTTTTGGAGGTGCAACATTGGTACCGCAGGCCCGTGGGTACCCCGGGACTCCCGCGGGGACCCCGGGACGGCCGTGGGGACCCCCAGACTTCCGCAGGGACCCCCGCACTCCCACAGGGACCCCGCTTAGTGAGCCAGGGACCCCCGGAAACCCGCGGGGTCAGCCGGGGACACCTGCCGACCCCCAGGCTCCCTCGGGGACCCCCACGGGGTAAGCCGGGGACACCCGCCGGCCTGCTGTATGGGTTTTGCGCATGCAAAAATAAAAAGCAAGAATTTTTTCTAAGTCCAGATTTCTTTGCGTCTACTCTGACCTGACGTGTTCTGATCAACGCAACTTTCGCTTACGCTAAGGTTGCGTTGCTTAGTGCATCCCGCTTAAGGGCAGAATTGAACGCAAACAGGGTTGTGAACGAGAAAAGTTGGACTTAGAAAAAATTCCTGAAAAAAGTCATTTTCAAATCGCAAAGTGCCTGTTTGCGTTGCTTAGTGCATCGGGTTGAGCGCAAAAGCACGTTCTATGAGCACTTTGCGGTCTAAAAGTGACTTAACGGAGCTTAGTGCATAGCCCCCTCAGTCTGACACACACACACACACACACACACACACACACACACACACACACACACACACACACACACACACACACACACACACACACACACACACACACACACACACACACACACACTGTCTGATACACACACACACACACACAAGCAACTTTGAGCAGAAGCAGCAGCAGCTCCCCACACCTCCGGTAGCTCACATGAAAAGTTCACAGAAGAAGCCGACACCACAGATGACACCCCTACCCTCCCTCCTCCCTCCTCCGCCCTCCCTCCCTCCTCCCTCCTCCCTCTCAGCTCACAGGCAGGAGGCAGCGAGGACTGCACATGAGCTCCTAGGAGGGAGGAGGAGAGCGATGGAGGGAGAGCCAGGTTGGGAATCACTGCCCCATGTCCCACTCCTCTTATAGCACCCCCCCGAGCGCTGCTTACCCGCGCCGCCCTGATGATAGTCGGGTCCTGCATCACCTCCTTGAAGGCTGCCATCTTCCCCTCCTACTCTGGCGGCTGTTGCTGCTCTGGGCGTGCGGGTAGGGGGCAAGGGGGAATTGGAGCAAGGGGGAAGAAAGGGAGACATGGAGCAGACTCATCACGTGCTCCATGCAGGAAGAAGTGGGCCTCACTTTGCAAGCTCATATAGAGCTTGCTGCGGGCCAAAAAAAGAACCAACACGCGGAAACCAATCAGGAGAGGGGGAGTTTTGTTTTTTTCCTCCTTTTTTGTAGGCGCATGGGGCCGGATCAAATAATTTCACGAGCCTTATACGGCCCGCGGGCCGGACGTTCTCCACCCCTGGTGTAGACCATGTGACTCCCTTTGGATGACATCACATCCTTTCCCCAAAAAAACAATGTCACATGGTCTACACCAGGCCTGCACAACATACGGCCTGCGGGCCGCATGCAGCCCGCCGGGACACCCTGTGCGGCCCGCAACGGCTCCCTCCAACCTCCCCACCCCCAACTTCACCCCCCCTTCCCTGGTAGGGAAGGAAGGAGCGCACTCCAGAAGTGTGTGACAGCGCGCTCCCCCCCTCTACCCTCCCTCTCCCCCTCCCCCTCTCCCGCTCTAGCAGTGTAGTGTGGCCTGGAACTTCTGGGGTCTGCTGCTAGAGCGCGCATCCCTCGCGCTTCTCCCTGCCGCCATCTCTTTTGCCTCTGCCACCACCACCTCTGCTGCGGCCGCAGCCACCGCTGCCGCCATCAGGTAACATGGGGGGGGGGGGTAGTTCATCCATGAGGGGATGGAGGGGCTGCTAAAATGGGCTGGGGGGCTGCTGAAATGGGTTTGGGGCTGCTGAAATGGGTTGGGAGGGCTGCTGAAATGGGTGGGGGGGCTGCTGAAATGGGTTGGGATGCTGCTGAAATGGGTTGGAGGGCTGCTGAAATGGGCTGGGGGGCTGCTGAAATGGGTTGGGGGGATGCTGAAATGGTTTGGGGGGCTGCAGAAATGGGCTGGGGGGCTGCTGAAATGGGTTGGGGGTAGATATGTGAGGTGCAGGGGGGAGAGAGATGTGAGGTGCAGGGGGGAGAGATGTGAGGTGCAGAGGGGGGAGAGAGATGTGAGGTGCAGGGGGGGAGAGATGTGAGGTGCAGGGGGGGAGAGAGATGTGAGGTGCATGGGGGGAGAGAGAGATGTGAGGTGCAGGGGGGAGAGAGATGTGAAGTGCAGGGGGGAGAGATGTGAGGTGCAGGGGGGGAGAGAGATGTGAGGTGCAGGGGGAGAGAGATGTGAGGTGCAGGGGGGAGAGAGATGTGAGGCACAGGGGGGGAGAGAGAGATGTGTGGTGCAGGTGGGGAGAGAGACGTGAGGTGCAGGGGGGGAGAGAGAGATGTGAGGTGCAGGGGGGGAGAGAGATGTGAGGTGCAGGGGGGAAGAGAGATGTGAGGTGCAGGGGGGAGAGAGATGTGAGGTGCATGGGAGGAGAGAGATGTGAGGTGCAGGGGGAAGAGAGATGTGAGGTGCGAGGGGAGAGAGATGTGAGGTGCAGGGGGGGAGAGAGATGTGAGGTGCAGGGGGGGAGAGAGATGTGAGGTGCAGGGGGGGAGAGAGATGTGAGGTGCAGGGGGAAGAGATATGTGAGGTGCAGGGGGGAGAGATGTGAGGTGCAGGGGGGAGAGAAATGTGAGGTGCAGGGGGGGAGAGTGATGTGAGGTGCAGAGGGTGGGATGTGTGTGGTGTGCAGGGGGGTATTATGTGTATGGGTGAGGGGGAGACATGGGGGTATGAGAGATCGATGGGGAGTCTCGCAAAGGTTGATGATGAGGGTTTTTGGGGGAGATATGAGGATGATGATGAAGGGTGCTGGGGTAGATATATGAGGATGATGATGATGATGATGATGATTTTACCCGTGTGGCCCCAAACTTTTTTCCTTGGAGCAGTTCGGCCCTTCTCACTGTACAAGATGTGCAGGCCTGGTCTACACCAACCAATCTGATTGGGGATATAGTTCCCACAATCTGATTGGCTGAAGTACCATGTGACGCCAGCCATTTTGGATTTAGTGACGTCATGTTAAAGGGAAAGGAAGCACAGCCATTCTTATTGGCTGGCTTCGTTTCCTTTACATGACGTCACTAAAAAAAAAAAACACATCCAATCAGAGGCGTGTGAACCATTTGCACTCAAATGTGACGTCACAGGCCTATAAAAGCCTGTGCAGGCTCATTTGATGGCAAGAAGCCGAGGAGGGAGGACCTCCTCTTCCTCAAATAGGAATTCTGGCATGTCTGATGAAGAAGAAGATACAGATAAAGAAGATAGAAGACTGCCAAAAACAACAGAAGATTCCGAAAGACCCAAAAATTGGATTACAGTTTACAGATAAAGACAAAGAAAGAAGAAAAGAACTTTGGATTTTTTTAGCTTGCGGTAACCTCCGATTCCAGAGGTTAAAGACATCTAAAATGTAAGGAAAAAAATGGAATGCATGTTATTTTTCATTTACATGTTTTTTCATTGTATTTTATTGGTATTGGATTTTTTTTATGACCATTGTATTATGACAAGCAATAGTTGGTTTGACAAATGCTTTCTTTTATGTATTTTAAATGTATTTTGCTTGTTTGTATAGAAATGTTTGGTCTGTTTATTTTTTATTTAGTACGATGGCATTTTTACTTGTGTTTTAAATTGTTTATTTGAGGGGTGGGGATGCTGTTTGCTTTTTAATAGTGGCTTCTTTTTAGTATTTTGATTTTGTTTGATGGTGTTTAATTTGAGCTTTCATTTATGTATTGATTTGTTTTGTTTGGTGTTTGCTTTTTAATAGTGGTTAATTTGCTGTTTTGAATTTGAATGATTGTGTTTATTTGGAGATTTATTTTATTTATTCATGGTTTTGTTTTGGTGTTTTAATTGTTAATTCTGGTATTTATTTTGGATTGGATTAATTGATTGGTGGTAATTTTGTTCTGTTTACTTTATTTGTTTTTATTTTCTGATTGTTTTGATTGCATTGGATCTTGTTTGTGAGTGTTTTTTTTTTAGGTTGCACACTGTCCCACACTCGCGCACACACACATTCACATACATTCAAACACATTCACACAGAGACTCACAAACAAACACGAGGAATTAACAGGTAGTATAAATATAGAAGTGCAAATAGTTAAAACAGGGGTGTGTGCCACGCACACACGTTCAAAGTGAAACTTCTTTGCATTTTGTCACTGAAATTGTGTTTTAATTTTTAATTAAAACCAGCACCATCACAAATAGAATTTCTGTGATAAAACAGTAACAAAAGACAAAGAAGTTTCACTTAAAATGCGGGAGCATTAAAGATTCTAGGATACAATATTTACTTCAAAGCTACAAAGGAAAGTGCACTGAATATTCTATGGTACACAGAATATGAACTTGTCGGTACACTTCAAACTAGTAGATTATTTTGACCGGTATACTCAAAAAGGAAAAACATTTAAAGTTTATTTGCAAAGTTAATTACAGTAGTAAAAGTATTCAAATAAGGAATGGTCATCTGCAGAAACACCAGGGGGGGCAGATATCCCGAACAGCTGGATATCTTATTTACCCTATATATATCTTAACTGCCCTATACATACACCGAATTAACCTATACTGCTTTCTTCCAGATCTGACTCTCAAGCTTCACACGGGAGACATCTTACTCCCCCCTAACCCAGAAGACAGGTAGTGAACACCTCCCCTCCATTATATACAGTAACATTGCAGGATTGAGGGTACCTGGACAATGAGGGACTGAGGATCAGGTAAGATCCAAGGCGGGATTGCTGCTTTAGAAATTGTGAAGCGTGGGCATCCAGACACTGGTTAAGGGATCAGGAAATGAGTTATTCACACCTGGCTTTGGCTTTGTGTGAGGTCATCCGAAGTTTATACATGCACACACACAAACACGCACGCATACACACACACACACACACAACTATGTAACAAGGAGTAATTATAGTAAAGTATAAATGTAATACAATAAATAAACATGTCAAAAACTAATATTGTTATTAGTTCTTACTAGGAATTTATTCAATTTCTTTTTTAAAAGACGGGGCTAGAGGCGGGGCTAAGTGTCGAGTAGATTTTTTGGTTGATTTGTCAAGCACTGATAATGTGGATGTTGCAGAAGTTTATTCACAGCACCCTCCTGCTATATTGAGTTTTAAATAAACACAATACACACAACATATTTTGATGACAAATTTATTTTGCATGTGTAACATTATATTAATTATGGCATAAATAAATGTTAAGTTTTAACAGCCTAGGTGTGCACCACTAATGTGCTTCTTGCTAGAGATAGGTTTGTAACACAATCCTCTCTCTATTTTGAAAATACAATCCAAAATTATACACTGCATCTCCCTGGGGCTTAATTATAGCAGAAACACTGCAATAATTGAGGGCCATAATATACACTTTCCTCTACTGTTCCCTCATATCTGTCACAATATATATATATATACATACATACATTATATATATATATATATATATATATATATATATATATATATATATATATATATATATATATATATATATGTGTGTGTATATATATATATATATATATATGTATGTGTGTGTGTATATTCTCACACCCTATCAAAATTGTTTGTAATTATCCTGCTTGCCTCTATTCTTATCCACACTTTCTCTCCCCCCCAGCATCCCTTCCCCTCCCCACCTTTCTTTGACACTGTCCCTTGCCTTCAAACACTTAACACCCTACCTTATCTACAGTAAATATCTGTTGTTTTTTTCCCCCTCTCTCTACACTGTATTAGCCATTGAATCCTTTGTATATCAGTATTGCTTGACCTGAAGAAGAGAGGAGAACTCTCGAAAGCTTGTCCTATGACATAAATTGTTAGTCCAATAAAAAAGGTATCACCTAATACTGAAGAACTCATTTATTCTGCAATATATATATATATATATATATATATATATATATATATATATATATATATATATATATATAATGGAAATATTACTGTATGCTCATTTACATTTCTTAGACAGGTCTGCAACCCCGCCTTTCACCATTATCACCCAGCACACATCACTTCCACTGCAGCAAGGGATTCTGGGAAATGACATGCAAATGAGCATACAGTGCCAGATTTTGCTTCAAAACCATTTTTAACATGTTTCCCTATAGGCTTAAGCTTGCTGCATGGTCACAGCTTTGAGCACAGCCAGGGTTAAGATGCATAGCCAGTAAACCCACCCACTGACAGCCGTTTCGACCTTGATGGATCTCATCAGTGTGGGGTTGATTATACCGGTTATGCAAAAATGAAGCAATGAGGATGGGGTGTGTACATGTTTGTGTGACCTCTTAGGTGCTAAATCATTTTTATACCAATGTACACATTATACTGTAGACCATGTGAAAAAACAGTGATGAATAAAAGTGCCAATGGATATAAATTAAGTGGGCACTAAGAAATGTCTTTGCAATAAAGCCCAATTGGAAAAAAGTATCAGTATCATGAAAAGAGTATCTGGCAGCTTTAAAGGAAGGAATCACATCCAAAAGAGTTTCTAAAAAAAGAAGAGGAGAAAGCGCACGCTCCATAGCATAAAATCATTTGATAAAAAGAGAATAAAGTACTACAATGTACTTACAAAGTTAAGTCAATTAAAGCAGTGTGAATAATAATGACCAGCAGATCAGGACGGGGATGACTGTCTTCACCATGGCATCCATTGGATCTATAATGTCGGCATTCTATTTTCAACCCAGATGGATAAACGAGCATCCTCAGAGCGGGAGCCAGTCCGACATTAACCCAGCTCCCAGACAAGGCAGGTAATGTCCGAACTCAAAGCCAGATGGAATGTACACGTCCTCTGAGAGGGATCCAGACAAAATTTTTTCCAGCTTTCAAAGCAACCAGTCAGGCAGTGTCCAAATAGTTACTGGAAGTGAGACGGTCACATGGGTGGGAGTCTGGTAAGGAGATATTTTTCAGTGTGGACTCCTGCTAGATATGCTCCTTAAATCCATCCTCACTTTTGGCTTCTGATGCAAGTTTAACTCCATCGCAAGTACATCCTCTCGGAGGTGACTTCCTCCTGGCTCCTTTCCTTTATACTGTAGGTACTGGAGTCCTGCAGTTTCCAGGCAAATCCTTCTCAGCAACTTTAACCCTTAAACCCTTCTGATCCTCATGTTCTAGAAAATGAAACTTATGTGGCTTTTGAGTTGGACTCCATCCTTTGTAGGCAATGGAGTCGTCGGTGCCCAGGAAAAATCCCTCTAGGCAACTTGCTTCTGTGGTCTTTTGTGTGGAGCGTGAGGACCAGCTGTTTCTTAGGCAATCCTCCTGAGGAATGTCAACCTGTCTTCATGCAGGTTCTGGAAAACACAGTCAGGGAGCAACTTCCTGCCTTTTATAGATCAGTCCTTCTCAGGAGTTAATTGTCAACATCCTAGCACAGTTTACAGCTCGGGTGTGGTATCCTAAGCCTGCACAGTGATGGAATGAATCTTCACTCTCTCAATTCACCTTTCCCATTAAAGAGGCCCCAAATACCTCCAATTATAAGCTTTTCTGCCTGTAGCAGAGTCTAGGTAGCAGTTAGCTTCACTAGCAAACCAAACAACACAACCCTGTTGGTTACCGGGCAAACTAAAAGTCTAAGGGTGACATAGTGGTCAAGATGCCTTCCTGCTAAATTACAGCTGAAGGTTAACACAAAATTCCCCTTACAGTCCATTCAAGTCTCCTGGTATAGGAAGACATCAGCCCTACACCGAGGGATCCCCTGCTGCAACTACTGCTACTGCATTACTCATTGCACCCCAAACATGTGGAACAAATTACCGCATCCAACAAGCTGTCCATAAAGGTTGCCAAATACATTCTTTTCACTTATTGGCGTGCCAGTAGAATGCTACCTGCCATCCTGTAAAACTGAAATTACTCTCTAATGTAATTTCCAGGTGGATTTCCTAGTTTGTGTGTGTGTGTGTGTGTGTATGTGTGTATATATTATATATATATATATATATATATATATATATATATATTTATATATATATATATATATATATATATATATATATATATATAGGTAACAGAGCAGATGGCACACAAATACAGATGAGGACAGGTGCTTAGTACCATATGAATGAATACAATCAAAGGCTCCTTACCAGGCAGACCAGAGAATCCAGGGAATCCAACGCAGGCACAGCAAGGAAGAGACAGCACACTTGTTAGCAAAAAGAATTGTATTAGTGAAGCAGGCACAAAACACCAACGTTTCGGTCCTAAAAACAGGACCTTTATCAAGGGAGTGATAAAGGTCCTGTTTTTAGGACCGAAACGTTGGTGTTTTGTGCCTGCTTCACTAATACAATTCTTTTTGCTAACAAGTGTGCTGTCTCTTCCTTGCTGTGCCTGCTTTGGATTCCCTGGATTCTCTGGTCTGCCTGGTAAGGAGCCTTTGATTATATATATATATATATATATATATATGTGTGTGTGTGTGTGTTTATGTATGTACAGTATATATATGTATTGAAAATATAGCTCACAAATAATACTACATTTATCATAGAAGAAGCTGTGCAACTTTAATTTGTACAAAATTAAATGTCAGGTAAGGTATATGCTGATCAAAGGTGGCTTGACTTCAGGGCTGCTGTTTTGTCCAGCAGCCCAATGTTCTCAGCGTGATATATCATTAAAGTATTCCATCACTCCCAGCACAGTGAAAGAGGCAGACATCTCCAGTTGTGCAGACTTTTTCATCATTTTTATTAAACGTTGATTCTAAAATGCCAGACATCTTCTGCAATATTTCAGTGAGCACAACATTTGTTATGTCTGGAAGAAGACTCCTGTTCCATTCAGTTAAGTTTCTACCAAACCTATTTGTAAATATTCTATAAGTAAATCAGATGGAGCATCTATACTTTTAAAATCATTCTGTATAATAAAAAAAAAACATCCAAAACATCTTATTAAAATATTTCATGCAGAAGTATCAGATGTTGTAACTCTCACTGGTGTGTGCAGCGAGACATACACAATCCGCTACGGGAGAAGCAGCCATAGTTTAAAATGAGCTACGTGAGAAGGGGTGGGACTTACATGCTATTGTATAGTGCAATAATGCTTGCTACATCTGTATGTAGATGGATTCTAAAAAAGTTGTATACAGTTGCAGTATTAAGGATCCTACTTGATCCAGCTCGATACCAGGAACCAGAAGAGCACAGCAGCAAAAATAGGGACAAAACAATGAAGTGCTATTAAAACAAGGTAATTTTAATCCATGAGGGAAGTACACAGGAACATACAGGTGGGCCAAGTGATCCTCTAATGCGTTTCGCGCTTGTGCAGCGCTTTGTCAAAGATGGCCATCCCCCAATTTTTTCTAAAGATGGAATAAATTCCTAAGAACAACTAACATTCGTTTTTTATAACATTGTTTATTTATTGTATTACATGTACAGTATACTTTACTACAATTAGTTCTTATTACATAGTTACATAGTAGATGAGGTTGTAGTTTATCCTAAGCCAAATTTAGATGACAGATACCTTATCCTATACTTACAGTATATTAAGCCAGAGGAAGGCAAACAAAAAAAACCCAGTGACACATTATCCAATGATCTCTCATAAAGGGAAAAATAAATTCCTTCCTGACTCCAAGAATTGGCAATCAGATTACCCCCAGGATCAACATCCTTCCCATGTTTACTTATTTGGTACATCCCTGTATACCTTTCCTTTCTAACAAGATAGCCAACTTTTTTTTGGAAGATATTTTTTGGATAATATATAGCTTTCTTCTACGCAGCGCAGTATATAAAAATGTCACAGAGCTAAGATAGAAGTTGAACAAACAGTTTAAAGACCAGTGCTGCACGGTGAGAACTAGTTTCAGGGAGAAAATTCTTCAAAAGCTCACAAAAATGAATACATTAATATGACAGACAGAAACATATATGAATCATGAACAAAGTTCTTCCATAATGAAAATGTGAGTGTGATACAGTCCAATTGTGTCTCCTACTTTTGGTCATAGCGGCTGCAAAGGTTCAAGGGCAATGAGTCCCCGGTGAGACCGGTCGGCAGAGGGAGGGGGAAAGACAGCGCCATGCGGCAGAACAACCCTCTTCAATGACCTGAGTGGCAAAGGTACCACTCACTTCCTTCATGATCCCCTCTCCATGTAAATCCTCTTCATATAGTGAGATAGCAAAGCATAAGCCACTGTTTCATGTATCAGTCCCATAGGATAGAAGCAGTCCCCTGCAATACTCACAGTTTCTTCCGTCTGTGCTGCAGGAGCGTGCGTCTCAGAAGAAAAGTATCAGTAAAGGTAACCTGAACGCAGGTATGAGGAAAGCACAGCTCCTTGGAACAAAAAGGGGTCACAAAACTTCTAGCTGGTAAAGACAGGATTTATTAAATAGCCAAGTACAGCATAAGAACCAAACGTAGCAGTAGCATACAACGCTTTGTCAAAGAGTTAACACTCTAAATGTGGCGCCTGAGGCACAGGGACATCACCAGTTGCCCAAGGTCATGAGATGATGAAACTGGGGTTCACCCACTACAAAGGCAGCAACACTGCCAATTGGCAAAGTCCTCCATGCATAGAAAGTCTCCTCTTCCTAGGGAGGTGTTTGTGTCATCACGATCCCAGGGGCCTGGGTAACTACTAAGTTCCTAGTAGTAAGTTCCAGGGACCTGTCCTCCCCCCGGGTGCCTGGGTAATGATACTAATGTACCAGCAGCTGGTCCCAGGTAACAATACTAAGGTCCCTTCCGAGACTGGGTAAAATGGGTAATGATACCAAGGTCCCCTGTGTAAGGATACTAATGTCCACTCAGAGCCTGGGTAATATGGGTAATGATATGAGGTCCCAGCAGTCGGTCCTTGGTACCCTGGCTAATGATACTAAGGTCCCCTCAGAGCCTGGGTAACGATACTGAGGTCCCAGCAGCCCTAGTTACCTGCACATAGAGCAGCCGGTCCATTCGCTCCTTTTCCTGCTGCAGTCGCACACAGTAGGGGGTACAGTATATACACAGTAGGGGGTATATACACAGTAGAGGGGATATATACACAGTAGAGGGGATATATACACAGTAGAGGGGATATATACACAGCAGAGGGGATATATACACAGTAGAGGGGATTTATACACTTCAGGGGGGTATATACACAGTAGTGGTGTATATACACAGTAGAGGGGATATATACACAGTAGGGGGATGGTACAGATATAAATAAGGTGATCCTACCCAGCACCCCGTCCGGGTTATATATTGCTACGTTCTGACAATTCTTATCCACAGGTTCTTCATATCCCATGACATGCCGGCAGCAAGGGCTGTGCGGTGAGACCGGGGGACAGGAGGCTCCGGGGACCGGCTTTGCGGTGCTGTGAGACTGGGAGAGCAGGGGACAGGATGCACGGTGCTGCTCGGGATACCGGGGCTGCACTCGGTGCTGTGATGGAAAAGGCACTTTGTGCCGACGCGCCTTCAGCTCCTGCAGGCATATCTGCAGCCACGCTCGTAGTAATCCAGGCAGCAATCAGAGTCACAGAGAGAGGGGGGAGGGGATTTGAGCACCTCGACCAATCAGGAGGTGGGGATTTAAACTTTAGGTGCGCAACAGCTTGAATTGCAGGGGAAAGGCTTAAAGATCTTTGGGTTGCTTAGGCAGCCATGCCGGCTCATCTGCAGCCAAAATGCACTCTCCTCAGGCAAGTGGGTGAGTGCATTTGTCGAGCCCTGGATTTAAGGGATTTAGGTATCAACCCCTGTTCCATATAGCCATTTAAAGACCCGGGCATGCTCTAGGGAAGTGAATTTGATGAGTTGGAGATCTGAGGATACCTAGGTGCAAAACCACCATAGAGAGGTGTATTTCCTGGGAATTTCTGTGGAGGTGCATTTCTTTTTCGCCAGGTTGTAGTTGGGTAGTGAAAGTCACTTTAAACCAGCTTCTTATTGTGTTATGCTTCACCATGATGAAGAAAGTAGGGGGCACTGGGCAACTTTGACGTCAACCCTCTAGCTAGTGCATTTTTCAGGGAGGAGGAATTAGTTCAGGGACAGTAGCCTTATCAATGCCAGTGCACTTTAATGTAAATACTGTAGATATATAGTAGTGTGCACTCGGCTGTAAGGTGAAGTTGCTGTTTATGTTCCATAAAATACTATTCTCATTGATATGAATGCCACTGGAGCTCTCATTTATGGAGGCCTCCTCACACAGCGCAACCTGAACTCAATTCAATTTGTCCCAGTATCTTTAGGAGATTATACAGGAGCTTCTAACATTTAAAACTAACTGCCAATGTGGACCTGACCTAGTGTTAAGGACAGAAAAAAATCATTTTTGCAGAATTTTCAGAGCTTTCCGTTCAAAATCCATCGTGCGGTGTAAAATCCGTCAGCGGATCGTTACAGCTTCAATCCTTGCGAATTGATCCAAATTCACTTTTAATACAATCCACACAGATTCTGCCAATCCAATCCATGGATTTCTGCAATCCAATGGAGGATTGTAAGAATAATATCTGCGTGTTCCACAATCTGTTAGAAGAATTTTAAAGATTGCGCTCTTGGAATCCTCCATCGGATTGTGGAATCCGCAAATTGGATTGTCAGTAATAAAAAATAAAAAAAACGGAAAGCCGAATGGCTCTTTTGAGACTGGTTCGCGAAAATCAGTGGCCCCAAGGAGCGCCCGATCTGTGGTGGATCCAAATCCACAAAAAATGTGTCCATCTTTACCTATTGCAATCAAAGTTCCTACAACTCAGTGCCCCATTCATTGCAATACTGCTTCCCTCCCTAATCAACTCTACTTTGTTTTCAAACCATATACACTCAACTCTACTAATATATACAACAATTAAATTTTATTAAAGTACTTGTAAACATAATTAAAACCTAAAGCGTTGCGCTGAAAGAAAACCGTGTAGGGTTTCCTATTGTCAGATGGCATATGTATTTATCACTGCCAAATATATAGGCTATGATCACACACTTAGATCATAAGGTAAGTCCCCACAGGGACTATGGGGGTGAGGAGTGAGCCCAAATGATTGAGTGGTCAGTGTTATAATATGCTGGGTGATTATCAATAGTAGAAATTTCTCATATCACTACAGTAAATGTAGCTCCGGTTAACACTGCCTGTTGAGACAAGTTGGGAGGTAATATGTCTCACAGGTTAATGGAGGGGTCCCCGCAGTGAAGCACAATACTGTATACCCCTGACTCTACTCACAGATACATCCGGTATGTTAAGTGATCAAAACGAGTGGTTCGTGATCACTGCTGTTCACTCGCTCCTGCTGTTATAAGGAGCCAATACTGTGCACACTCACACCCTCTCTTACTAGTGGGATCCACATCAGTGGCCCACATCAATATTAAACGCTAGCCTAAGTAAACGTGCTGCCATGGACAAAGACAAAACACCTATGTGTTTGTCGTGCAACTGACGTCACTGAGACGTCATCCCGATGCACGTTTCGTTCCTAAAGGACGGAACTTCTTCGGGGGTAGGAGGTTCCCTGCAGAGGTCTGCTATTTAAGGCCCCCGGTTGCTATAGTTATGTAAAAACGTCATCATAACTCTGACCACTCAATCACTTGGGCTCACTCCTCACCCCCATAGTCCCTGTGGGGACTTACCTTATGATCTAAGTGTGTGATCATAGCCTATATATTTGGCAGGGATAAATACATATGCCATCTGACAATAGGAAACCCTACACGGTTTCCTTTCAGCGCAACGCTTTAGGTTTTAATTATGTTTACAAGTACTTTAATAAAATTTAATTGTTGTATATATTAGTAGAGTTGAGGGCATCAATAGGGATCCTTCCTCTCCCACATACCTTCACATACAATTATCCCTGATAGCACCTCTCTAGAAAGTTAATATTCACAGCTGAGCAGGAATCTTCCCTCCTCCATTTCCCTCCCTTTTTTCAAACCATATACCACAGATCTGGAAAACTGCTAGAGTTTTCCCAGTCTTCAATAGCGGGGACAAAAACATTGTCTCCAACTACAGACCAATCGTCTTCTCCCAATACTATACAAAGCAATGGAAAAATGTGTCCATGTCACCAATTTAATGATTACTATAACAAGACAAATTTCCTTAGCCAACTCTAATCTGGCTTTCATTCAAGCCACTCCACGGTAACTATCCTCTTAAAAGTTTGCAATGAAATCCAATATGGAATGGAACGGGGACAACTTACTGGTACAATATTCCTAGATTTTGCAAAGGCTTTTGATGCTGTTGACCATATTATCTTGTTAAACAAACTTCAGTGCTCTGGAATAGTGGACCACGCTTTAAACTGGATTGACTCCTACCTATCGGGTAGATCCCAACATGTGTCTATCTCGAACTCTAAACCCTTGGATGTCACCTGTGGGGTTCCACTAGGCTTGGTTCTGGGGCCCGTTCTCTTATCAGTCTTCATAAATGTTCTACCTACAGCTTGTAAGGCAGCTTCAATGCACATGTATGCAGATGACACAATCGTGTACTTTATGCACACATCCCTAGCCTTTCTGACCTTGGACCTGTACTTGAATACTGAATTTTCTAAAACAAACTGTTTTTAAAGACTGACAAAACTGTAACTATGGTATTTGGAATTGTAAGGGGACTGACACAGAGGAATACGTCAGGAGACTTTCGTTGAGAAAGTAGATGCAGGCTTTCACTTTACCAAAGTTTAACAACAAAATAAATAGACTTTTTCTCAGACAAGGTGTAGCAGAAAAGTCCAACAGAATGCAGAACAACAGATTAAAGTATTTTACAGCAAGTAGTTCAGAGCAAGCAAGTCAAAGCACAAACTTCAGGCTTCACTGTCTGTCAGCAGTCTATCAATATAAAGTACAGACTTTTCTTAGGCCAAAGTACTACTTCCACACCGTATGAAAGTCCATATATGTCTATATACAGTTAGGTCCGGAAATAATTGGACACTGATACAAGTTTTATTATTTCGGCTGTGTACCAAAATAAATTCATGTTACCGTTAAATAATGAATATGGGCTTAAAGTGCAGTCTATCAGCTTTAATTTGAGGGTATTCACATTCAAATTCAAGAAAGGGTTTAGGAATTACATCTCTGTAATATGCAGCCCCCTCATTTTCAAGGGACCAAAAGTAATTGGAAAATTTACTCAAAAGCTGTTTCATGGACAGGTGTGGGCTATTCCGTCGTTATTTCATCATCAATTAAGCAGGTAAAAGGTCTGGAGTTGATTCCAGGTGTTGCATTCGCATTTAGAAGATGTTGCTGTGAACCCACAACATGCGGTCAAAGGAGCTCTCAATGCAAGTGAAACAGGGCATCCATAGGCTGCAAAAAAAAAAACACATCAGAGAGACAGCAGGAACATTAGGAGTGGCCAAATCAACAGTTTGGTACATTCTGAGAAAAAAAGAACACACTGGTTTGCTCTGCAACACAAATGGCCTGGATGTCCACAGAAGACAACAGTGGTGGTTGATCATAGGATCATTTCCATGGTAAAGAAAAACCCCTTCACAACATCCAGCCAAGTGAAGAACACTCTCCAGGAGGTAGGCATACCATTATCCAAATCTACCATAAAGAGAAGACTTCACGAGAGCAAATACAAAGGGTTCACCACAAGGTGCAAACCATTCATAAGCCTCAAGCATAGAAAGGCCAGATTAGACTTTGCCAAACAATAGCTAAAAAAGCCAGCCCAGTTCTGGAACAGCGTTCTTTGGACAGATGAAACTAAGATCAACCTGTACCAGAATGATGGGAAGAAAAAAGTATGGAGAAGGCTTGGAACGGTTCATGATCCAAAGCATACCACATCATCTGTAAAACACGGTGGAGGCAATGTGATGGCATGGACATGTATGGCGTACAATGGCACTGTGTCACTAGTGTTTATTGATGATGTGACAGAAGACAGAAGCAGCCGAATGAATTCTGAAGTATATAGAGATACATTGTCTGCTCAGATTCAGCCAAATTCAGTGAAGTTGATTGGACGGCGCTTCACTTTACAGATGGACAATGACCCAAAACATACTGCGAAAGCAACCCAGGAGTTTTTTAAGGCAAAGAAGTGGAATATTCTGCAATGGCTGAGTCAATCACCTGATCTCAACCCGATTGAGCATGCATTTCACTTGCTGAAGACAAAACTAAGGCAGAAAGACCCACGAACAAACAACAACTGAAGACACCTGCAGTAAAGACCTGAGAAAGCATCACAAAGGAGGAAAGCCAGCGTTTGGTGATGTCCATGCGTTCCAGACTTCAAGCAGTCATTGCCTGCGAAGGATTCTCGACAAAGTATTAAAAATTAACATTTTATTTATGATTGTGTTAGTTTGTCCAATTAGATTTGAGCCCCCGCAATAAGGGGACGGTGTATGAAAATGGTTGCAATTTCTAAACGTTTCATACAATATTTTTGTTCAACCCATTGAATAAAAACTGAAAGTCTGCACTTCTATTGCATCTCAGTTGTTTCATTTCAAATCCATTGTGGTGGCGTACAGAGCCAAAATTATGAAAATTGTGTCAGTGTCCAATTATTTCTGGACCTTACTATAGTTACTGGTTGTCCCTGTGCATCTGGGACATTTATGGCCTGCACACCCTTGTGTCCATAGGAATCAAGGACAAGTACATGTGAACTGTACGCAGTTCATGGAGAGAGATAATCCCTTACCTTTCCTGCCTTTTAAAACAGTTTCTACACATTAGTAGCCCTTCCTTCAGGGATTAATCATTACCTGACTGACACCCAACAGCTCTAGTGGTTGTTTAATAGGCTTGCCCCTGTTACAATGTCCAAGGCTACATTTCTAAAGCTACTAATGCTGATCATAACCAACTGTAACACCATTATATCCCCTGTCACTAGTTTTAAATATCTGGGCATATAGTTTGACTTCCTTTTAACATTTGAGTTGCATATTGATATTCTAACATCCAAAACCTATGCTAAACTGGGTGTAGTTTATAGGAACAAATCCTCCCTAACCCATTTATCATAAAGCGCATCACACAGTAGATTCCAATTCTCCATCTGATCTTAAAGTATAGTGGAGGTAGAGAGATGGGCATTTTAATTCTGCAGCTGATTTTCCACGAGGCCAAGACAGGTGAAAATGTCCAAGTTCCTGGAAGCTGAAAATGATATGTTGCATGGAAGGAATCTGCTGGGTCGGGGTAAGGTCTGTACCAGCAGGATCCATGGTAGAAGTCCTATTTATTCATTCAAGGGGAGATCTACGGTAAAAGTGAATCCCAGTAATTGGAACCGTGAAGAGTAAATAAAGGCATTGTTGGGGTTAATAGCAGTGGTTCGGAGGCAGGCAGCAGAGAGGTGTTGTCGGGGTCACTTGCAGTGGTCAGAGGCGGGCAGCAGAGAGTTGTCATTGGGGTCACAGGCAGAGTCAGAGGCTGGAAGTGAGGAGGCAGGAAGAGGATAGGAACACAGGGACAGGATGGGAAAACATGGACAGGACAAGACTGGGACATGGGAACATGATTAGGACAAGGGAACATCAACATGGCACAGCAACAAGGCACAGCAAAAGCAGGGACCAAAGCATGTGCAGGAGAAACCAGTATAAACAGGCATCTGACTCCAGGAACAGGAAGTTTATAAAGGCTTCCAAAGAGGAACAAATTTCAGCGTGATAGGGATCACAGAAGGCGATCCCAGCAAGGACAGGATTCAGCAGCACTCCCTGTGGAGGTGCATGGGTACTCCAGACCAGCACGTCAGGAAGAACCTGATAGGGGGGCTCAAAGCCAAAATGTCCTCTTTGTCTGCAATGTTCTATAACATTAGGGTAGCATGGCGACACCGGGGGAGGGTGCCTCCAGATGTCTTGCTCTCTACTGCTGCTGTGGGCCTAGAAGAGAAAAGAGTCCCGCAATGTCCCTCTCCGTCTTCTTAAGTCTCTCCAAAACCAGGTCCAACTTTGCTTCCACTCTGTCCTTGTATGGCTGCGTAGAAGTTCTATTATTCAATCTCTGCCTCTTTCGAAAGTTGCCATCATCGAACATACCATACATGATGCGTGCATTGCCCAGCACCCGCCCCTCTTACCTTGGCACAGTGTTCTAATCATTAACACTTAAGTTGTGGGAAATAGAATTCTTCCAGCCTTTCTGGCTTGGTGTTTTTGCATAGAGCGGATACTCTTCAGCGTTATATTGATAGATCTCAGACACACTCTTATGTGTCCCAATTTGAATTGCACAATATATCATACAAGCATAACTTTTTTTTTAAATCTGCGATGCAAACGTTGGTAATTGTTTTTTTCCCTTTTGAACCACTTATACATGTACAGAATAGCGTTGTGTGTAATTGCTGTCAGCAGTAGGGTCTGGTGAGATAAACTATGTGGCAGATCCACAGACCTCCATTAAATCAGGGCAAATAATGTGACATTACCTATTACGTTAGCTTCCCTGAGTTTAACAGAGATTGACAAAGCTAATGATAAATCAAATCCCACACATCCTAAAAGGATTTTCATAGTAGTGAGTGAAAAGTATGCTGTGACAGTGGTGCTACCTTTCAGCTGGTTTAGCTCACACTGCTCGGGCTGCTGCCCAAAATAATAGGTTGTGGGTTCTAGTCCTGTTGGGCGTGACACCAGTACCTCACAAGCTACCTTTTCAACTCAATATAGTTCTTATGAAAAGCCTTTTAGGAAGTGTGGGATGTAAGTAATTTATATATATACTTTACACATCTCATTTGCATTTCTCAGGAACATATGTGCTCTTTTTTTTGTGTCTCTCCCTATGTTATTTAGAGAGAGGTTTGATGACACACGAACACGAACACCTTGAGAGAGATGCTAGTACAATAAGAGGCATTCCCACGCAGATTTCTATTGGGAAAAAAACCTGAACATGCCTCATTGAGACTGATCCGCAGATGAAAGAAATTGGCCAATCTGTGGTGGAATGGAATTTCCGGTGAAATTGTTTCCCATCTCTAGTAGAAAGGAAAAGTTGTCAGTCTTTTCTTGGAACAGCTTTGGACTTTAATTTGAGCAGTAAATGAGCCATGGTCACTTGGCGACTGCATTCTTTCCCACCCCGTAGTTGGAAAGGAAATCCTTGCTAGATTTAGGTCTTCAAATCAAACCACTAGGTACAGTAGTTGTTCATAAAGTATAACAGTTTTGAGCACAAGAGGGCGCAAATAGATAACACATGTATTTCCAGTTCACCCAATAATAGTATACTGTACACAGTTCTTGTACAGTAGGCCAGCTCTGTAGCTTTTGCAATGTGATATTCATAGTTTATAATATTCCTTATTTAATATATGTGTGTAATTTATGACCTTGCACCATAATTAGCACAGAAAAGTTAAAAAAGAATGTCTCAAACACAAATAAGCAGCCTGAAATCCAGACTATTTAAGGAAAAGTTTGGTTTTATACAACAGTTTTTTTCACCAAATGTAAGAAACTTGTTATTCAGATTATTTATATTTAATGCAGATTTTTAGTCAAGAGGTGTATTACTTTAAACCTGTTCAATTTACTGGTGGAAAAACAACACACAGAATTTGACCCCTTCACATTAAAACATTATCTTCCACCGCATATGGAATCCATGTTTGTATGTACAGTATGCATATTTTTATTTATATAGCGCCATCCGTGTACATAGCTCTTCCCAGCACTAATACACGTGAAATAATAATACACATAACACATAATGGGAATAAGCGCCTCAGACATAAAAGTAACAATAGGAAAGGGAGTCCCTGCCCTTGCTAAGCGCAAGATGTTAGATGTTGCCAGATGTTTTTTAATCCATTTCAGCAAAACGTGTTTTTTTTTACATATCTAATGCATTCACATCTTTTTAAAGCCAGTGTCAGAGGGAAAGATAATATGGTTTCACTTACAATATAGGTTTAGAAACAAAAGAAACTCAAAAATATAGGGAGCTTTGCATAAAGATTAGATTTTTGAAAACAAGTCGAGAGCATTGCATAAAAAAACAAATTTCTAATCTAAAATCATTAGCGACATATATCAGTACAGGTATGTAATTATTTATGTTCATATATTTGGCACGTTTTCCTATTCTTTGTATGGTGCGCACGTCAAGTTCATACAAATAAATGCATTAAGGATTGTTTGTGTCTACTTGCATTTTTTTTTCATGCCAAAAAAAAGCTGACTGACAATTGTGAAGCATTTATGGTGCACACAAGTGGCACAGGCTTGCAATTTTTCAAATCTATATCATTTGCATACTGTATGTGCGCTGTTCATAACATCTAAACGCCACCTTCTAGCATCATTTTGTTCTTTGTGAAAAGAAAACCACACACATCAAAAAAGCTTTTATTCATTGGCGCATTAATTTGTTACTCTTCTGTAAATCCCTTTTATGAAAAAATTGCTTTTAGTGATGCTTTCTACACAGGCCCCATAGTAGTGAAATAATAAAAGGACTTAAAAAACAAAGTAAAAAATAAGTACAGAATGCTTACATTCATTGGTCGATGTGGAACCAAACCTATAATAGAATACGTGGCTACCAATGCTATAGACTTACAAGGTTATAACTATTTAGGATGATCATTTTGGCCCAACGGTTCTGCAATGTTGACCATCATTTTGTATTGAAGGTGGTTAATAGAATTTCTGGATATGGAGGCAGTCTCATAACATATATAATTTAGCATCATTTTCATGTTGATTCACTACTGCATTTTTTACATTCCAGTTTGTAAAGATCAGCTATGCTAAAGTGTTTAATCCTTAGTACTTAATACTCAGTTTCTCAGTACAGTACATTGCATATATCCTGAGGCATAAATAAAGTACCCTTGTCTTGTCTCCCTACAGCCTCTCTCTTGTTGTATGTCTTTATGAATTCACTGACACATCTTTTTTTTTACTCCTGTTAACCCTCCACATGTGCTTACCTCTGTCTCTTTGTGCGCTCCTCTCACCTCTTTCTCTCTTTATTTCCTTCGGCCCTTCTTGCATCAAACCATTCTGTCTTTTCCTATCCTCTTCTTGTTGTTGCTCTTCAGTCTCTCCCTATGCTCCTCTTATATTTGCTTTCTCTGTCCCTTCCTATGCTCCTCTTATATTTGCTTTCTCTGTGCCTTCCTATGCTCCTCTTATATTTGCTTTCTCTGTCCCTTCCCATGCTCCTCTTATATTTGCTTTCTCTGTCCCTTCCCATGCTCCTCTGGCCTCCTCTCCTCAGAATCGCTCTCTGCCCTCTTTCCTCTGATTCTTTTTAGTTTTCATCAAGCTATGATAGTGCTGATGAGCACTAGTGCATGGAAGCTTCTATTGTTTTATCCAACTCTCCCTATAGCCTTTTACCTGCAGTTCTACCTAAATACCTACAGTACTTATCCCCCCCTCATTTTTTTTAACTTGAATGGGAAGCAGTGAGAGCCCTTGGTATTTGAGAGACTTACCACTGAAGGGAGTGCAAGTAGTTCCCTCTATGGGAAACAAAATGGGGGTTTACATTTTCTATTTTACATTAACCAACAGGAAGCCCCAACATCATCCGCTGTGGTTGGTTTCTTATTGGCCCGAGTGATGCGAAGTAAGTATCTTGGGAATGAGTTGTTTCTCATATCTTAAATGTATATGTTTCAGCTCTGGGTAACCTGTTTCCCATTGATGTAAAAAATTTTTTTTTTCCAGCAGGCCTGAAGAATGTTACATCTGTAGCTGTCCACAAAAAAGCAAACGAGGACTCTGCACACCACTGGTGTGTAAAAGAAGCATATTTAAAACCACACTGCAGGTCAGAAAGGTTTCCCAGATATCTCCTTTTTATATATATATATATATATATATATATAAAAAAAGGGCTTTTGCTATACAGTTTATACAATAATATCCATCTATAAGAATTGATCATTCATTAAACTAGAAATGCCACCAGTTTACTAACAATTCTGGGTACTTTGACCTGTGACTATTGTATTCTATAGCAAGTTGCTGACGACTTTGGTGACCTAAATAAAGTAAGCATCATGAGTTGATAAAGAAGACTATCCTGGGTCTCTCGTATAAATTGCCTTCACATTCGCTATGCATTCACTTGCTTGGGTTTTTAAACTTCAGGTTTTTTTTGCACAATGTTTTATATAAAAAAAATAAATCAAAGAAATATTTTTGCACAGTTAGCCCAAAATACTATTAATTTCTGTGGAAGGGTGACAGCATTTCCAGCAAAAGGGTGGGATTTAACAAAACTTCCAATAAGCAAAGCCAAATGACATAAACATACCACAGTAGTGGGGAATAAATGGCCTCATGGTAACACATTTGAGTGTGCAGACCAACTGGAGTGTACAGTATTTTATATGAATATTTAGATGGATTCAGTTATCTACAACCAAGTTCTATAACTGTGAGAACATATATGTGTGTGTGTATATAAATATATATATAGGGCCGCCAACAGCGGGGGACAAAGGGCACGGGCGTCCCGGGCCCCGTGAGTCACGTGGGATGGAGGGCAGGGAAGCGCCAACCCTGCACCCCCCACGTGTGCCTCCTGCCTCATGCAGCAGCCGCGGGGGGATGCTGCACCCGCCTGCTAGCCTCACGCCCCGCCCCCAGAGCTTCCCGCACGCCAACCCAGCAGCAGCCGCGGAGGATGCTGCAGCCGCCCGGCATCTCGGCCCCCCCCAGCTGCCCACCTACCGTGCGCCCCGCGAGCTCACCTCCCGTGCGCCCCCCGAGCTCACCTCCCGTGCGCCCCCTGAGCTCACCTCCCGTGCGCCCCCCAAGCCCACCTCCTGTGCGCCCACCTCCCGCGCCCTCCCCCCGTGCCCACCTCCCTCCCCGGGCAGCTGCCAAGGGGACATCGGGGGCAGGGGGGGAAGCGGCAAGGAAGCAGGAAGCAGCACCCACCTGGTCAGGGTAAGTCACCCACTCAATTGTCACTGTCACCCACCCCCCTGTCACTGTCACCCACCCCCCTGTCACTGTCACCCACCCCCTGTCACTGTAACCCACCCCTGTCATTGTCACCCACCCCCCTGTCATTGTCACCCAACCCCTGTCACTGTCACCCACCCCCCTGTCACTGTCACCCAACCCCTGTCACTGACACCCATCCCCCTGTCACTGTCACCCACCACCCTGTCACTATCACCCACCTCCTGTCACTGTCACACACCACCCTTTCACTGTCACCCACCACCCTGTCACTATCACCCACCACCCTGTCACCCACCACCCTGTCACTGTCACCCACCACCCAGTCACTGTCACCCACCACCCAGTCACTGCCACCTACCACCCTGTCCTGTCACACACCACCCAGTCACTAACCCACTCACTCACTCTCCCACCCACGCACGCACTCTCCCACTCACGCACTCTCCCAAGCACGCACGCACTCTAACACAATGCACTCTCCCACCCACACACGCACTCTCCCACCCACCCAGTTACCCACCCAGTCGCTCACTCTCTCACCCACCCAGTCGCTCACTCTCTCACCCACCCAGTCGCTCACTCTCTCACCCACCCAGTCGCTCACTCTCGCACCCACCCACTCGCTCACTCTCGCACCCACCCACTCGCTCACTCTTGCACCCACTCACTCACTCACTCTCGCACCCACTCACTCGCCCACTCTCGCACCCACTCACTCGCTCACTCTCGCACCCACTCACTCGCTCACTCTTGCACCCAATCTCTCGCTCACTCTCGCACCCACTCACTTGCTCACTCACTCATCCAGACAGGCAGTCACCTGTCTTTTGTTGAAAATATAAAAATAAACAGGTTGCATTGTAATGTTTTTTTCAGTATCACAATAAGAAAACAGTTAAGTAAAAGTTGCGCGCTAAAAAATATTTTTTCGTGGTAGATGCGCTATAGGTTCGGGGGGGGTCGCTATGGGTTGGGGGGGGGCTATGGGTTTGGGGTGGGGGCACTATAGGTTTGGGGGGAGGGCCCTGCTCCTTTCATTTGTCCCAGGCCCCATGATTTCTGTTGGCGGCCCTGTATATATATATGGTAGCACCGGACTCAAAGTAGTGAATAAATAATGTTTTTATTTTTCCATATAACACATGATAACCCAACGTTTTGGTCCCCAGTAGGACCTTCTTCAGGGATACCATAACAACCAGGGGTCACAGTATAAATACCCGCCAGTGGTGCCAAACCAAAAACAAAGGGGTGGAGAGTGCAGTTACTACAGTAAACAACGTGGAGGTACACTGTGTCAAAAAATAACATTAAAATACAATCAGAAGGTTAGGTCAGAATTGGGAGCAAAATACAAAATACTTGGTATGGAAACATTACTCAAACCAAATATCAGAGTGCTTCTTACAGATGCAGTGGCCGTTATTCGAACATTTACCTGGGTACATTATGTGTTGTGCCGTGTGTAGGTTGCGATATATTCACTTGTTTTTCCGCTGAAGACATAATGGCCCATCGGATTAACACAGCAGGGGTCCCTTCCCTGCTATGTGAGTCCTAACGGGGTCTTCCTTTCTGTAATAGACGTGCAGTAAGAGGGCTGAATTAGTCACTCTAATTGCACGCCTCTCACAGGCGATCGCGGGGGTTTATTTAATTTTAAACATTACAGTAATGTAGCAGGGGTCTCCGGAGCTGAACCGCGTTGATTTAAGGTCCGGGGACCCACTGCTTCCTGAGATACAGGCACCGTTATGGGGTGCTAGTATCTCCTATACATTGAAATGTCCCAATCACGTGATGCGAGACATTTCCATGCATAGGAGATACCGGCACTCCATAACGGGGCCTGCATCTCAGGAAGTAGGGGTTCCCCGGACCTGAAACCAATGCGGTTCAGCTCCGGAGACCCCCTGCTTCATTACTGTAATGTTTAAAATGAAATAAAAACCTCAGTGATCGCCTGTGAGAGGAGCACAGTTAGGTGACTGATTCAGTCCTCTCACTACACGTCTATTACAGAAAGGCAGACCCCGGTAGTACTCACATAGCTGGGACCCCTGCTGTGTTAATCCGATGGGCCATTAGAGTCTGCCGCGGCAAAAATTGTGAGGATCATGGGGAGATCCCAAAATCCATTTCAAGGTTTGTTCGAATAACGGCCGCTGCATCTGTATTTTTACACTACTGTATGTAAATAAATGTTATTCTTTGTATTAATCATTACAATATGTCATAAAGACAGTTGCAATAAGTGGAAAATTCATAAGTAATAGTAGTCTTTGTTTGATCCGTGTGAAAAGACTACAATCACTTAGGAACTCTCCACTTAACTGTCTTTTTTACATATTTCAATGATCAATTAAGTAATAATCACCTCAGAACAGGGCATTACTGGCCAATAATGCCCTGGCTGGAAGAGTTGAAGGCCCGAGGCTGAGGGGATTATTACTATTATAGGCTAAATGTAGACATTTTTTTTTTTATTTTTTCATTAAAAAAAATCCACTTTTGTAGTAATTTTGATTTTTATCAACATTGTCTACATTCTGATGCTTTTACTGCGTTTATTAAAAGGAAATTATACATACACACAGCCCCCTATATACACACACACACACACACTGCAGCCCCCTCTATACTGTATACACAAACACACTCTTTTTACACGCTCTGCCATCCCCCCTACACACTCTGAAGCCCCCCTCCTCTACACCCACAAAACAGACTGCAGACACACACACACTAACAAAACAGACTGCTGCCCCCTCTACATCCACAAAACACACACCAGCAGCCCCCTCTACTCCCACTGCAGACCCCTGAAAACCCACACACTGCAGACCCACACACAAAACACTCTGCATCCCTCCTCCACTTACAAAACACACACTGCAGCCCCCCTCTACACCCACAAAACACACTGCAGAGACACCCACAAACCAACAAAACAGACTTTGCCACCTCTACATCCACAATAAAACACCAGAACCCACTCCCTACACCCACTGCAGCCCCCTGTAAACCCAGACACTGCAGACACACACACCAACAAAACACTCTGCACCCCTCCTCCACCCACAAAACACACAGTGAAGACACACATTGCAGCCCCCCCCTACTCCCATAAAACACACACACACACACACACACACACACACACACACACACACACACACACACACACACACACACACACACACACACACACACACACACACACACACACACACACACACACACACACACACACACACACACACACACACACACAAAAACAGACTCTGCTGCCCCCTCTACGCACACCAACAGAAGACACGCACCAATAAAACACTCTACTGGGCCCCTTTACACCCACAAAACACACAACAGAAACATATTTCCCCTCACTCTCCTGTTCGGAGCTCTCTCAGGCAGGGTGGGGATTAGGAGTCAGTACCTTGCTGGTTCCTACTGTCCAATCACCTCCCCTGTCTGAGAACTGATTGGCTGAAAAAAACTTAGCAAGTTGTCAAAAATTCCCAGCCATTACTGATTGGATAATGCCCGGAATTTTAACCAATCAGAGAGCAGGGGTTTCAATAATGCCCAGAATTTTACAGCTTTAACCTATAATACAAAGTATACAATTTTATTTACAGAGTGTCAAAACAAGAAGGGCTTTGATATTTTGTTGCAGTAAGGTTTTCATACTGCATTAGCCAGTGACTCATCATGAGAAAAGGAGCAGAAGGGATAAAGGTGTGTAATCAGTAGGGCCTGATAGACTATGACACTATAAGGGGAATGCATTGTTCCCTCATTTTACTGGTGCTATCTAAAGATACATTTTTCATATCTTTACATGCAATTTGACAGCATCATTTCTAAGTACAGAAAATAGCGCATGCTAAATTCAGATTAAATGTTTGACTGTCACAGATAAATGATTATATTTCTGGATTATGTAAACATGCAGGGTTTGATCTTTTTTTTTTTTTTTCTTATCTACAGATGTAGCAAGACTTACAATACTGTTTCCGGAGCCGTGTCTGGAAAAGCAAAAAGCGGTGGCTTCAGAGACCGAGTCTGCAGCTGTCGTGCCATGGGGGTCCATGCTTTAGTATAGAACCCCCTGCAGTGTTAATCTTCTGGTGCCGAGGTGGCCGCTTGCCCCTGTGTCAGAAATAGTGTATCTTGCTACATCTGTACTATGATTTTCAAAACAACAATAATAAGAACTTTATTTATATAGAGCTCTTCTCCCAATGGGATTCAAAGCGCTTCACAGCTACAAAAAGGAAAAATGAAGAAAACATATACGGTTATTAAAGGAAAAATACAATACAAGATGGGACTGTACTGTAGCTATTAAATGCTGGACAGGTTGGGGGTTATTAATTAAATTCCTGGGTAAACAGGTAGGTCTTCATCCCGTTTTGATAGATTTCCAGAGATGGGGCCTCTTGAACTGTACGAGGCAGACTGTTGCTGTGCTTGGCCCCAAAGGAAGAAATGGTATTCTGGGAACTGATAGGAGTTTTTCATCTGCAGATCGAAGTAAGCGAATAAACTTACTACAGAAATCTGTATTCCTATCATGCTGTAGTTTATAACAGATGTAGTATGACTTAATGGCTCAGCAACCATGACTTAAGAAGAAAAAAAGCTGTGTGTGCTGTGCACGCGCATAGTAAGTGAAACTTCTTTGACTTTTGTCACAGAAATTGACTTATAACGCGCGTGCTCGGCACACGTGTCAGTCAGTGACTATGTATGTGTGTCAGTCAGAGAGTATGTATGTGTGTCAGTCAGAGAGTATGTTTGTGTGTTTGTTTGTGCGTGTGTGTCGGTCAGTGTGTACATGTGTGTCGGTCAGTGTGTGCATGTGTGTCGGTCAGTGTGTGCATGTGTGTCGGTCAGTGTGTGCATGTGTGTCGGTCAGTGTGTGCATGTGTGTCAGTCAGTGTGTCAGTCAGTGTGTGAGTGAGTGTGTCAGTCAATGTGTGTGTGTGTGTGTGTGTGTGTGTGTGTGTGTGTGTGTGTGTGTGTGTGTGTGTGTGTGTCAGTCAATGTGTGTGTGTGTGTCAGTCAGTGTGTGTGTCAGTCAGTGTGTGTGTGTGTCAGTCAGTGTGTATGTGTGTGTGTCAGTCAGTGTGTGTATGTGTGTCAGTGTATCTGTGTCTCTCTTTCTGTGTCCTGCCCCCTCCCTCCTGAATCCCCCCACCCCAGGCAGAGCTGCGGACCCGCGGCGGCTCTGTCTGAGTCTCTCCTCCCCCGCACCCCCACCCCCAGGGAGACGCGGCCGCTGCCGGGCCCGGCGGATGTGAGGGGCAGATACCCTGATTGAGAGCCCCCCCTCGGCAGTGCTGCGTTGGAAGCGGTGCACTCAAACCCCCGCTTCCCGCGTTACCGGAGCAGTGAGAGGCGAGCCCCCCCCCCGTGCTATGCTCGTTCAATCGCGTGGATCGGGGAGGGATGGGGACAGCTGCATCTCCACTCTCGGCGCCGCTTCCGCTTCAGCCTCAGACGCTGCTACGAGAGGTGGGCGACTCTGCGCATGCGCTGCCTCGCATCAACGGATGCAGATAGCTTCCTGGCCTGCGGGACCCGGCGGTCAAATCTGCGCATGCGCCTCAACCTCCCATGTCTGTGTGGATGTGTGGGGGGAATGGCGGCTCTCCTCCGGCCCCGGCGGCGCTCAGTCAGCGGGACACATGGAAGGGGAAGCGTAGTTAGGGAGGAGAGAGGCTGAACAGCCGGAGGACTTGCGGGGCTTCCGCCATCTAACTACACCCACACCCGCAGCACCGGAAGCTCTTGCCCAGCCATATTTGTACACCCATGGCAGCGGACGTGTGGGGTTAACGGCGGCCGTTAGGAGCGGCGCCGGCGGCTATCGCCGCCGCATGTCACAGTGGGTGCGTGGGGGGAATGGAGTGGGGTGGGGGGTTAATGGGGTGGGGTGGGGAGTGGGGTGTGGGGTTAACGGCGGCCGTTAGGAGCGGCGCCGGCGGCTATCGCCGCCGCCGCCGCATGTCACAGCAGGCATGTGGGGGGGAGGGATGGGGGAGCCGTGACGTCACTTCCGTTTCACATTTGTCCCCCATCTCTCCCGTTTTACCCCATCAGAATAGGTGCCACTAAAGAAGTTTCACTTCAAAAAGCCACGGCTCTGCAGGAAGTGCCTGCTGTTACATTGCTACGGGAGATCCATGTTTCCAGATAGGACCCCCGCACAACAGTAATACTCTGGGGCAGTCTCAGTTGGAGTCACGCAGCTCTGTAAAGAGTCTCACAACATCTGTAATTCTTATTCATATGGGGTATTAGAGAAATGTCACCAGGAGTCATTTTATATGACATGCTGTTCTTTCGTCTAATGCTGGTTGGACTAATTAGCAATAGAGTTATTCAAGAAGGAACTTCCTGGCACTGTACATGGTGGATAGCTCATGATACAGAGTGGCAAGCAAAGTTTTGAAAAACATCTACTCACCCACTTACTGCATGTGAAATTCTTTTTAGTGGATCTGCTTTAACCCATGCACTGCTACAGAGTGGTGCCTCACTTTTCTGCCCCAGAAAAATGCAAGTAATTAGTTTGATTCCTCTATGGCAGTGGTTCCCTACTCCAGTTCTCAAGTATCTCCAAGAGGTCATATTTTAATAATATCCATGCTTCAGCACAGGTGTGTCAATAAAAATGGCTGAGCCACTGATTGAGCTACCTGTGCTGAAGCATGGATATCCTTAAAATCCGACCTGTTGGGGGTACTTGAAGACTGAAGTTTGGGGACCACTACTCTAGGGAATGGAAGAAAAGTTAGAAACAATACTCCCCTTTCTTCTGTAGAAAGAAATTGGCTTTGGAAGACACCTATGTGCAATAGTACTGCTTAATAAATCTGGGCCTATATGTTACACTATGTACCTACCAGTTGAAGGATTGTGGTCTATAACCTGTGGTCGGTTTATAAATCTAGAATAGGCATTCAAGTAAAATTATTTGGTTGTGCTTAATTTAAGACGATGAAACAAAGAAAAAGGTATATATATATATATAGATACACACACACACACACACACACACTGTATGACACTGAGTGAAGAATGTGTTGCAGGAAAATCCTTGAAATGTGCTAGGGTGTTCATAGCTAGCCTTTGTTTACTCATAGCAGCAGAGAGAACCAGAATATCTCAGCACCAAGTCAGGGATCCAAAAATAAACTTCTCTATTATTGCAAACCACAACTGGATAATCCCTCAACATAAAATACTGGGAAATAATAAAAATAAATAGGATAAATAGCCGAACATATCCCTACCTCATGGTGTTTGCATAACCCTTGAAAAAGCACTGTGTCCCTTAACTTTCTTAGTTACTCCTTATTTATCCCATGTGATAGGCATCAGCTAATCCTGGAAACCTGGAATATAGAAATTGTCAAAAAATATAAACACAGTTTAAAGGAGGCTGTTACAAATAACTCTCCACCCACAAAACACTTTAGAAATGTATTTCCCTATTCAGACCTGTAGTAGTCTTTTTAAACAGATAGAGTTGCCCTCTTATCTGTACGGTCTTGAATGGTGGAATAGATCATATAAATGTAGCACCCTTGGGCTATGCTAGAAATATCCCAGTGAGTCCTGGTCCCTACAGGGAGTTAAGGGGTTACAACCTTTACAGGCCCTATTTCATGTAGCTAATGTGAAGTAACTCATTTGAAGTACTGCAACTTATTTCATATTTCAAGTTATCTAGGCTGGTGATTAGACAGTTCCTGTTCTTCCAGAATGCACTAGAAAGGTCAACCCGTTAAGGGATGACTCAGTAGTTGTTCTTCTCTTTTCCTGCCCAGAAACAAGGGTATGCAGTGGCGGATTTCCCATTGCGCCTGTTAGGCCTGGGCCTAGGGCAGCAAAATTTGGGGGCTGCAAAAATGTTTACCCCTATAGACTTTTGCCACTCTCTCGGGCCTATCATCTGATGGGAAGTCACTTAGCTGTTGCAGCCACCTCCTTACCTGTCGCCGTCCTTTTCCTTTTGAACCACAACATCAAATGACACAACGGACGTAACTAACATGACATCACACCGCGTCTCATTGACATGGCAACGCAACGTCGCAGCGTCAAATGACGTCATGGCGTCGCGTTACCATGGCAAGTCGACACCGTGCGGAGTCACGTTAGTGACGTCCATGGCATCATTTGATGTTGCAGTTCAGAAGGAGGAGGGGGCGGCAGCACAGAGGCGGCCGTCCCAGCTAAGTGCTTATGGGTAGTGGATTTATCAAATCCACCGCTGGGGGTAAGACAAAGCTTATAAATATTAGGGACCTGGATCCTTTGCCTCAGATCCCAGGAGGAACTAGAGGATGGGATCTCCCCTGCAAATATGTTTATATTCCTGGTACTAAGGGTAAGCAACAGATTTATTGTTTTCTATGTTAGGGAAAGTCTCCCAGTATAAGGGCCCTAGAGACACTACACTGAACCAGGATCCTGCCACAGTCGGAAGTGGGTTCTTAACACAGGGGCTCGTTGAGGACACCTTGAAGAGCTGCTGAGGAATTGCTGGATAAGGTTCCAGCTCTGTTTTTGGCAACAGGGGAAAGGCTTGAAAAAGAGCTACACTGTCTACAAACCTCATGGTTGAGGAAACCAGGGTGTAAGTGTCAATCCTGCATGTAGCAGGAAGCAATCTTTTGTGACTGAAATCTGGTTCTGTCCTAAGCTGACTGTTCAATAAAGTCAAAGAGAGTTCCTGGCGCTCTTTTCTTGCTATACACCGCAGCCTGCACGAGGTTGCAGCACCCTGAGGTACAAAATAAACGCTGAGCATCACCTGCACACAC
Organism: Ascaphus truei; assembly: GCF_040206685.1. Lineage (NCBI taxonomy): Eukaryota > Metazoa > Chordata > Amphibia > Anura > Ascaphidae > Ascaphus > Ascaphus truei. The sequence goes on along the minus strand of NC_134485.1, from coordinate 99,643,097 downwards.
AATAATAATTAAATAACAAATAATTTTGTAAAATCAATAAAAATCTTATATAATGCGCATTCAAATGCTGGCCATTCTTTTAAGCATTAAAAGTACCGACTGGATGTTGATTTTAGCCTCGGGGACCTCCTACTTCCTGAGATACAGGCCATGTTATGGGGTGCTGGTATCCCTCTGCTTTCTTTAGATCCCACGGTCACGTGACCCACAGGATTTTAACATGGGGATACCGGCACCCCATAATGGAGCCTGTATCTCAGGAAGTTGGGGGTCCCCGGACCTGAAATCAATGCGATTCAGCTCTTGAGACCCCCTGCTAAAATACTGTAGTGTTAGAATATTAAAAAAAAAACTGTGATCGCCTGTGAGAGGCACGCAATTAGAGCTACAGACTAATAGAAAGAGGATACTGGCTCTCCAGGAACTTAAAAGATCAAGAGGAGATATAGGGCCTCATGCAGTAAGCCCCGATAAGGCTTTTTCGGCATTTTATAGCCGTTTTTTGCCCTCCTGATTCAGTAAGCCCCGATAAGTGGGAATTATCGGCAACTTTTCTTGCGAAAAAATTTTTTTCGCCACCCGGCTGCCGATAAGCCACTTATCGGGACTTTTTTTTCCCGCCTGAATTCAGTAAGCCCTGATCAGCTTTTTGGTGCTGATCGGCAGGCCAGATTGGAGATTTTATGGCCAATCCAGCCCGCCAACTAAAGTTGGCAACTTGCTGAAGGAGAAGCATCGGCAAGGGCGACACTTAGGAAAAATCAGCCCTTTTTCCTGCCTGTGATTGATGCCGGGGGTCTCCGGAGCTGATACCCGCACCGGAGCCCCCCGGCATGCATCCGAGGCAGGAAAAAGGCATTTAAAAGCCACTTCATTACCTTAGCGGCTAACCGCTAAGGCAATGAAGGGGTTAACCCACCGTGCCAGCGTTATTGTGGGTAGCGGGGATGGGTGAGGGGGGTATTTGGCCCTGGGTGTGAGTTTAGGACTTGCGGGGGGGTTGCGAGGGCACTTAACCCCTTCACGACCGTAGCAGTTAATACCGCTACGGTCCTGAAGGGGTTAAGGCCTCCCGCTACCCACCCGCAAGCCCTAAACTACCACCGTTGGGGCTAATACCCCTTTCACCCACCCCCACTAGCCACAATATTAAAAAAATACACACCCCAGCCCCACAATAACTACATAAATAAATAATTATATTATATATATATATATATATATATATATATATATATATATATATATATATATACCCAACAACACCTATACCCCCCTAACATACTGTATAGTAATTGGTACAATGACTATTATCCACAAAAGGATAATAGTGCAGTTGTCCATTTACAATACATACACAACAATAAAGACTTTAAATACATATAGCACTCACCCATGTCCCACTGCCACGATGAAGGCCATCCTCATCTTCATCCTGCCCATGCCCCATCCGCTTCTGCAAAACAAACACAAGAATTACAACATCCAAATTAATGTCCCCTAACCCCTTAATCACCATAGCGGTTATTAACCGCTACAGTTATTAAGGGGTTAAGCCACCATCACCCACATACCCTCCCCCACAAAGCCCCCCAACCACCTTCACCCAATACCCACAGGGGAGTCCTACCAAATACCCTTGGGCCTAATACCCCCTCCCCCAGCACATACAGTACAATAATGTGCCAAATAACTATTATCCACATAGGGATAATACATTATTTGGCCATTATTAAACACATTCAATAACGTTAAAATGTAAATAAAATTGTACTAACCTCATCAATAAGAAGTCTCCGTCGCCAGCATCATCCTTGGGGTCCGTTGCCAACATTAGAAATAGCCACAACATTTCAATATCATTAACATAACACTGAACCCCTTAATCACCTTATCGGGTACTAACCTGAAAGGTAATTAAGGGGTGAAGCCATCCTGCAATGCCTACAACAGTTATGCATAACATCTTCAGTGAAATAAAAACCAATTGCCTAACCAAATTCCATTTAATCATTCAATCTGTAGGCTCACATGCCTCATAAAACATTGCATTTACAGTGTATACATGTAGCATAACATGTAAACTGCATGTACACGCTGCAAATCAATGTTAACAATACAATAATGCCACTCAAATCGCCATACATCACAAGAAGTATATTATTTAATACAATAAACTCACCATCAATGAATTACCACACATCAATTACATCCCTAAACAATTAAAATACCATCCATACCAATTACACAATGAACTAAAGCTATCCTAACAGAGAACCACTTCAAAACATAGAAAAAAGTACACCAACAAATACAATATACTAAAGCAAGGCTTTCCATATCCTATTGTACGGCCTGGAAGCCCAAAACTTACATCTGTCTAAAAATAAAATACATTTAGCACACATCAATGCATAGCCACAATGATTAACAATACAGAATTAGAAGCTTTAACAACACTATCATTTCTTACCCTGTATATATATCTGTACACATACATACAGACATACATACAGTGGGAAGAAATGATATGCATTGTAAAAAATGAAAACATGAAAAAGCAACACAAAAAACAGTTACATTAAGTACATTTCTTTATTTAACTTACCATTACTTGCCCCCACCGACTCCCGTTGATCAGCTTACTCACGAACCAATCCACGACACCATCCACGACACCATCCAGGAACAAATCCACGACACCATCCAGGAACAAATCCACGACACCATCCAGGAACCAATCCAAGAACAAGTGCAGGAACCAATCCAGGAAGCAAGCCACGAAGAAATCCAAGAAACAATCCACGACACGATCCAGGAACAGGAACCCATAAAAGAAAAGAAAAAAACAAATTAAACATTAAAATAATAAAACATGACAATCAAGGGTTGTACTAGTTTTATTCTTAGTGAATCTGTATTACAATACCTTGTTCCGGGGTCTTCTTGACATCCGGTGCCACGCCCTGGTCTTCAATCTTCAGGAGGAGGTCCGTCCTCCTCGGCATCTGCCTTCAAAATGAGACGACATAGGCTTTTATAGGCCTATGACGTCACATTTGTCGTCATATGGTTCCCACGGCCCTGATTGGGCCGTGAAAACCATGTGTTTTGGCCGATGTAAAAAAATTGATGACGTCACTTAAAGGCAATGCCAGCACAGCCAATCAGAATGGCTTTGCTGCTATTGCCTTTAAGAAAACGTCATGAAATGACACATGGCCGGACTCACATGGTAAGCCAGCCAATCAGAGCGTGGGAACTCCATCCCTACTCTGATTGGTTCAAGTACCATGTGAGTCCGGCCATGTGTCATTTCATGACGTTTTCTTAAAGGCAATAGCAGCAAAGCCATTCTGATTGGCTGTGCTGGCATTGCCTTTAAGTGACGTCATCAATTTTTTTACATCGGCCAAAACACATGGTTTTCACGGCCCAATCAGGGCCGTGGGAACCATATGACGACAAATGTGACGTCATAGGCCTATAAAAGCCTATGTCGTCTCATTTTGAAGGCAGATGCCGAGGAGGACGGACCTCCTCCTGAAGATTGAAGACCAGGGCGTGGCACCGGATGTCAAGAAGACCCCGGAACAAGGTATTGTAATACAGATTCACTAAGAATAAAACTAGTACAACCCTTGATTGTCATGTTTTATTATTTTAATGTTTAATTTGTTTTTTTCTTTTCTTTTATGGGTTCCTGTTCCTGGATCGTGTCGTGGATTGTTTCTTGGATTTCTTCGTGGCTTGCTTCCTGGATTGGTTCCTGCACTTGTTCTTGGATTGGTTCCTGGATGGTGTCGTGGATTTGTTCCTGGATGGTGTCGTGGATTTGTTCCTGGATGGTGTCGTGGATGGTGTCGTGGATTGGTTCGTGAGTAAGCTGATCAACGGGAGTCGGTGGGGGCAAGTAATGGTAAGTTAAATAAAGAAATGTACTTAATGTAACTGTTTTTTGTGTTGCTTTTTCATGTTTTCATTTTTTACAATGCATATCATTTCTTCCCACTGTATGTATGTCTGTATGTATGTGTACAGATATATATACAGGGTAAGAAATGATAGTGTTGTTAAAGCTTCTAATTCTGTATTGTTAATCATTGTGGCTATGCATTGATGTGTGCTAAATGTATTTTATTTTTAGACAGATGTAAGTTTTGGGCTTCCAGGCCGTACAATAGGATATGGAAAGCCTTGCTTTAGTATATTGTATTTGTTGGTGTACTTTTTTCTATGTTTTGAAGTGGTTCTCTGTTAGGATAGCTTTAGTTCATTGTGTAATTGGTATGGATGGTATTTTAATTGTTTAGGGATGTAATTGATGTGTGGTAATTCATTGATGGTGAGTTTATTGTATTAAATAATATACTTCTTGTGATGTATGGCGATTTGAGTGGCATTATTGTATTGTTAACATTGATTTGCAGCGTGTACATGCAGTTTACATGTTATGCTACATGTATACACTGTAAATGCAATGTTTTATGAGGCATGTGAGCCTACAGATTGAATGATTAAATGGAATTTGGTTAGGCAATTGGTTTTTATTTCACTGAAGATGTTATGCATAACTGTTGTAGGCATTGCAGGATGGCTTCACCCCTTAATTACCTTTCAGGTTAGTACCCGATAAGGTGATTAAGGGGTTCAGTGTTATGTTAATGATATTGAAATGTTGTGGCTATTTCTAATGTTGGCAACGGACCCCAAGGATGATGCTGGCGACGGAGACTTCTTATTGATGAGGTTAGTACAATTTTATTTACATTTTAACGTTATTGAATGTGTTTAATAATGGCCAAATAATGTATTATCCCTATGTGGATAATAGTTATTTGGCACATTATTGTACTGTATGTGCTGGGGGAGGGGGTATTAGGCCCAAGGGTATTTGGTAGGACTCCCCTGTGGGTATTGGGTGAGGGTGGTTGGGGGGCTTTGTGGGGGAGGGTATGTGGGTGATGGTGGCTTAACCCCTTAATAACTGTAGCGGTTAATAACCGCTATGGTGATTAAGGGGTTAGGGGACATTAATTTGGATGTTGTAATTCTTGTGTTTGTTTTGCAGAAGCGGATGGGGCATGGGCAGGATGAAGATGAGGATGGCCTTCATCGTGGCAGTGGGACATGGGTGAGTGCTATATGTATTTAAAGTCTTTATTGTTGTGTAAGTATTGTAAATGGACAACTGCACTATTATCCATTTGTGGATAATAGTCATTCTGCCCATTACTATACTGTATGTTGTGTATTGCTGCTATGTTTATTGGGGGCATTTGTCCCCAATAAACATGCTACTATGCGTTAACCCCTTCATTGCCTTAGCGGCTATCCGCTATGGTAATGAAGCAGCATTAATGTATTTTAATAATATTGTGCGGAAGCAGGAGGCCCCCTGAGCTGAAGCGCATTTATTTGTGGCTCAGAGACCCCCTGCCTCCCGAGTTACAGGCCCCGGTTTGGGCCATCGGTTACAGTGTGGACGCCATGTTTATTGCGGGGACGCTATAAACATGGCGGCGACACTGCCACCCGATGACACATACCGGGGCCTGTAACTCGGGAAGCAGGGGGTCCCTGGTCCACAAAGCAATGCGGTTCAGCTCAGGGGACCCCCTGCTCACTGTACAGTATAATTAAAAAGACATTCATGCTGCTTCATTACCGTTGCACATAGCCGCCAAGGTAAGGAACGAGTCTTTATTGATGTGTGTGTGTTTTATTTATACTATACATGTGCAGAGGGTCTCCGGAGCAGAACAGCATTGGTTTGAGGTCCGGGGACCCCCTGCCCCCCGAGATACAGGCCCCTTTATGGGGTGCCGGTATCCCTCTGGTTTGTTTACAGGCCGCGGTCACGTGATCGGGACCTTTAAACGCCGAGGGATACCGGCACCTCATAAAGGGGCCTGTATCTCGGGGGGCAGGGGGTCCCCGGACCTCAAACCAACGCGGTTCAGCTCCGAAGACCCCCTGCACATGTAGAGTATAAATAAAAGTTGTTTTTAAATACTTTTTTTGGTGCCGAAGTTTGCGCTGAGAGAGCGGCTTGTCTCTCTCAGCTGCAAACATCTATCGGCACCAAAGGCTTATCGGGAGCCTTATCGGGAGCCAGGCTGTATCGCCACAGCTCATCGGCAGCTTTGCTTTCGCAGTGCTTCAGCAGGGATCGGAAGGATTCGGCCCTTACTGAATACTGCGAGGGCAAATCGCCCAAAAAATACATTTTCGCAATTCGTGCCGAAAATTTTGTATCGGGGCTTACTGCATGAGGCCCCTAGTGTTCCCCCAAGAGACTCATTTCGATGTCCGTAACCCACCTAACACATTCAGGAGTGTATTTCCGCTAACATTTTATTCTCCATACAGCAGTAAGAAAAGAGGGGTGGCGACTCTATTCAGACAAGGGGTTCCATTTAATGCAGAAAAAATAATCCCTGACCCAGAGGGTAGATTTCTTATAATTTATGGTTCACTCTCAGGCTTGGCCATAGCTCTTATTAATCTGTACTCACAGAACGAGAACCCGACAGAAGATGAAGAAGAACCATGAGTGGATTATAAATAAAGATGAAGATTAAAAAAGACCCCAAAATGGATTACAAAATAAAGATGAAGAAAAGAAAAGAAAGAAAGACTTAAAGATTTTTTTACCTGTGGACCATGACTTTTGAGGATATTGTGTCGTGGACCTGGAGTTGCTGCTTCTGGTGTTGCTGTTGTAGTCAGATTCGGTGGGTGAAGACATCAAAAAGTAAGAAAAAGAGGGATTTTGTTTTTTTAATGTTGTATTTTTGTTAGGGTCCCGAGGGAAGTAGTAATACAGTACACGCACCCGCAGTAAAGGGAGCGTATCCGGAGTGTGGTTTTAAGTGTTGCTAGGCCAGATATAGTAAGGTAGACAATACTTGCCGGTACCGAGTGTAGAAGTAGAATCGTGATTGTCACGCCGAGGTCAGGGAGCAGAGAGTGGAGGAAGGTCGAAGTCCAAGCTGTGTTCGAGGGGAGCCAGAGAGTGCGTAATCCGAGGAGTGCCGAGGTCGAGAGCCAAAGGGAGTAGTCGTACGAGCCGTGTCAGAACCTGTGAAATCACCAAGAGTAGACAGAGTAACATCCATACAGAGACTATGTCGAGCGAAGACTGAGAGTACAGGGAAGCTAGATAAAGCAGGGAGGTCCAATCAGGAATGGGGGCAGGTCAGGAGGAACTGCAGGAAGACTCTCCGGATTGGTGCAGTCATTACAAGCCAGGTGGATCTTAGTCTTGCAGTGAGTATGCTGCGCGGCATGCGGGGGCAGAGCCTGAGGTCCAGAGGGCAGGAAGAAGAGTATGCACTGTGCGTGCGCTCCGTAAGGCGCGTGTGCGCTCGACCCGTGCATGAGGAAACTGCACGTGTGCGTGCGGGAGAAGGGAACGCTACGGGCGCTGAGGAGGTGGAATAGCGGCAAAATCGCCGAGGGGGATGATCCCGCGACGGCGGCCGGGACGAGGAGCCGCTGAGGCCGGTAAGGCAGGGTTGCGCCGTGCATCCAGGGTTTCCCTGAAGGTAGAGAGTGTTCTGTGTGGGGGACGCAGGGGGCGCCGATTCCTAAAAAAGAATCTGCAGAGGTACCCTCCTGAGGGTCTGACAGGTCCGTGTCACTGGTATTGTCTGCTGTACCTGTAATCGCTGCCCTTCTTGACCGTGAGAAATAACATCTGCCCCTTGTGGTGATTTGCGCCTTATCCCCAATACCAAGTAACCACTGGTATACCGGTCGGTCCTTGTAGACAGCCGTTACCTGCTTCAATATATCCCGTTTGTATTTCACCAGCTTGTCACGGTATACATCAATCGCCATCTGAATTTTGTCCGTCCAGTCGGTCTCAGCGTCTGCAGTCAACATGTCGCCATGCTTATTGTACATAACTTCAATGTCCTTTTTGATTTTTGTGAGTTCCTTACTGTATTGCTCTATCACCAGTATGGTCAAGTCAAATGAGCATTTGTTGAGTATGGCGACCCATTTCTTGTCAAAATTCAGGATCTTTCCTGCCTATTGTGGGCTGGTTCTTGATCCTGAACCCTCTGGATCCACAAGTGATTTTAAAAAAAGCAGGAAATTTGAAGAATATGATTGCCCCTAGTGAACTTAAAAAATTAGATACTCAAAACAATGGATGGTTTCAAAAACTAGAAGGATTTTTCGGTAGCTCAACCTGTAAAGCCTGCGAATATAAACAATCAGATAAAAAGGGTTTTAAGTGTAACAACCGTAATGAGGACTTCAAAATAAAACAATATATGAACTGTTACACTGAATACATAATATATGTCCTAGAATGCCCATGCGGGCTACAGTATGTGGGAAAAACAAAAAGGGCTATTAAAACCCGCATTTTAGAACATTTAAGCAACATTAGACGTGGTGTCCAGACACACAGTGTTTCAAAACATTTTGCAAACTTTCACAACTCCAGCACTAAAGGTTTGCTGTTCACTGCAATTGAGCATGTAACCCAGTACTGGAGAGGTCGCAGTAGGGATTTGGATCTAAGCAAAAGGGAGATGTACAGTACTGGATACATAGATTGAACACCCTTATGCCAATGGCCTAAATGCAGATTTTGAAATTACACCTTTCCTCTAGCCATAGTCTTTTTGCTTGAGATCCGATTATATGTTACCATAATATTAGTATATATATGTGTCATTTTAGAACTTACTCTATTCTTCACCTTGTGTGCCCTTTATGTTATATCACTAATTATATGCTTTGATGCTGCTATAAGACAATTCACTAATCATAGTTTTTTCTCTTCCTCTCTCTCTCCCCCATGATTTGAGTTAATTAACTCTGATTGTATTATATATTAGGTTTTAGGCTAGAAATATATTTTATCTGTTTAAATGTTATTCTATTTTAGTGCGTCATTTGTCTTTGACCACAGAGTTATGTACCCCTTAACGGGGAGAACCTGTGTCTAATTGACTAGCTTTTTGATTAGTTTATTTTTTAATTAATTAACTAATTGCATGTACTATTTATATTATGAGCCCATTGGGAGTGTGATTATGCTCCCGAGGAAGCGGTTGCATACAGCGAAACGCGTAGAGCCTCTTTGTAGCACAGCTGTATCACAGTCTGCTAGCTGCTCCACATTTGAAGACACCGAGTTTGCTTTGCGATCCTGCCGCCCACTTCCCTGTTTGCTCCAGCCGGAAGTCGTCAGTCCGGGACCGGACGTGACGTCAGACGCTCTCCATCTGCGATCCGACGAGGGGGCACTCTCGTGGAGGGACACTGAAGTGGCTGCAGATTTAACATCCTGATTGCTGACATACCAACTGTCTCAAGTAATACCTTATGTGTATTCGTTTTATGTACACAATGTGAGTACATTTCTTATGTGTTTTTTAAGTATTAAACTTGTTACTTTTTGGTCTATATTATGGTCTCTCCCTGTTTTTTATGACACTTCATGCGAGTGGAAGCCTCCACGAATCATCTCCCATCAGATTTCCAGTTCTTGCTGTTTTTACACCTACTTGTTGTAAGTAGGCATTTTATTAGAGCCAAGATTCAGCTGCACTATTTTTGTGTTAACTTGCTGCACCATTATTTTTCTGTGGGTAAAAGGGGACGATAGACAGCACTCTGATGGTGTTAAATATATGCAATTGCAGGGTGCACGGAACAAAAGGGGACCCTTATTCCCCTGTATAGTACTAACAAATCTACGTAAGTACCAGCACTCACTGTCTAATAGCTAAATGATGAAAACAGTTGTAATGCAGAATAAACATTTAATAATAAAATGAACCAGAAATAAATCAAATGTGTTTGCAGAAACCAGTATCACAAATGGGCATGTCACAAAGTGAGGGGTGGGGGGGGGGGGGGGGGAAGAAGGAAAAGGGGAAAAAACATGAAACACAAGGAATATACACAAAAAAAAACGGAGAACGGAAAGTATGCTAGGGGGGCGACGTTTCGAGGGACTACCTCTTCATCTGGCCCATTCCCCCTGGTCCAAAAGGACCGAGAGGTACTTCCCTAAGCCTCCCTTCCCCTATACCTGGTCAAATCAGACACCCCTGAAAATAGCTAGTAAACATATAGTGTAAGCTAAATACAGCTAAACAGCTAATAGCAGGGCAGCAAGAATCCACTAATGGTACAGTTAAAGCTGAACACAGCTTGCAAGAAAGCAGCTTGCAAATGAGCACCAAGAGTCCACACAGTCAGTGAAAGGTTAATGAGAAAAATAAATGAGCACTCCACACAAGCAGCTGAAGGAGCAGAGCCACTGAGGGTTTGACCACTTCATTTATTTTTCTCATATGTTACACTATATGTTTACTAGCTATTTTCAGGGGTGTCTGATTTGACCAGGTATAGGGGAAGGGAGGCTTAGGGAAGTACCTCTCGGTCCTTTTGGACCTGGGGGAATGGGTCAGATGAAGAGGTAGTCCCTCGAAACGTCGCCCCCCTAGCATACTTTCCGTTCTCCGTTTATTTTTTTTGTGTATATTCCTTGTGTTTCATGTTTTTTCCCCTTTTCCTTCTTTCCCCCCCCCCCCCCACCCCTCACTTTGTGACATGCCCATTTGTGATACTGGTTTCTGCAAACACATTTGATTTATTTCTGGTTCATTTTATTATTAAATGTTTATTCTGCATTACAACTGTTTTCATCATTTAGCTATTAGACAGTGAGTGCTGGTACTTACGTAGATTATTTTTCTGTGTGTTTTTTCCTTTTTGGGTGTTCCTGATACCATCGCTCCCTTCCTACCCTGGATTCTAACTACTTGCAAGGGAATCTGTACAAATTCCCTGTGAAGGTTGAGAATTATTTCAGTTACACCTTATAACTCACTTTTATTATTTAATTGCACTATCACTGTTGTTTAGCGCCGTTCCAAGTCACTGGGATTCAATGAGGGTGGGTAGGCTGCCAAGGTGGGTAGCGGGGGATGTGGGTTAACCCCTTAAATACTATAGCAGTTACTAACCGCTAAGGTGATTAAGGGGTTAGTGGTCATTAATTTGTTTTTGATTGTTATGCTGCTTCCCACAGAGGACATTAACGCGGAGGATGGTGATGAGGACGGCTTTCATCCGGGCAGGGGTAAGTGCAACTTTCATTTACTTTATGTTGGCTTGATAATGTTTTATTTTTAATGGTCAAATGCACTATTATGCAGATCTGGATAATAGTAATGTAGACCATTATTGTACTGTACTGTTTGTACTCAGGGGGTTGTTGGGGGTAGAGGAGGTGGGTAGTAGGGTTGTTGTGTTTTTAAATGTCTCTTGGGGTAAAGGGATTGGGTGAAGTGGGTAGTTGCCCCAAGGGTGGGTGGTTAGGCCTCTTGGGTGGATAGTGGGAGTGGTTAACCCCTTCATTACCATAGCGGTTAACACCAATTTGGCAGTGTTACAGGCATGTTAGGACACATCCCGGCACAGAGATACAGCAAGAGATATTGGACGTGGTGTAATCTCCACTACACAGTCCGTGGATCTTTTCCTCCTCGTCTCCACTTTATGACATCAGGGGGTAAGTTAACGTTTGCACACTCACATGGCTATAGCTCTGTTCTCAGCTGTTTGCTCTATGCTCTCAGAGATCCATCTATAGTAGTAGATGGTACAATATTTAGCAGTGCACTCATAATACGCTCTTTGTCCCGAGGGAGACTCTAGGAACGGGTAGGACCTCAAAGGCCGGAACAGCGAGAAGCGGGCAAGACTCCTCAGTGTTGCTGGCAGACAGCAGATAGTGTGGTTGGGGTCACAAGAAGGGTTCAGTGGCAGGCGGCAGGCAGGATCATCAGGGTCGGCAGCAGGATTGCAGGAACATGGCAGGTGAGCAGGAACAAGGCGGGCAGCAGGAACAGGGCAGGGCAAGGCAGCAGGAACTGAGACCAGGGAGCAGGAAACAAATGGGACAAGCCAGATCATAGGCAAGGGCCTTTAATATGTACAGGACTCAATACAGAACAAACAGAAACAGATCAAGGCAGAGGGAGTCAGCAACATATAAAGCAAAGGCAAGGAGGTGCATGAAACAGGAAACTATAAGGCAGGCCAAGACAGAAGACAGGAGCACCGAAGAGGAGACAGACAGAGGAAAACCTAGAGCAGACAGTAACAGCAGCACACTCAGTGGACAGACAAGGAACTGTGAGAAAGGGAGATTTAGGAACCTATGTCAGGGCTATTTCTGACACACTTTACATATAATGGAGCAATACTTATTACTATTTAAAAAAACACCATATCATGAAATAACTCAAAAACATTTTGTGAAAGTTTAGTCATTTTTGATCCTTTACAGTATATTGATAAACTTTTCAAAAACAAGTTTAATATAAGAATGCATAATTTAAATAAATTCAGGAATTTGTGCTCCATCTCAACACTATGAGATTTCAAAAACATGTCGAGATAGCGGAAGGGGAGATGCAGAGACAGAAGAGTAAGCAGTTAGACCAGGGGTGCACAAACATTTTAGTTGTGCCCCACCCTGCCCCCCCCCTCTGCTCCCGCCTGCTGATACCCTCCCCCCCGCTTATCATGTCACTGGCATTTCCGACCCCACAACGTCATTTGACGCTGTGCTGCATTGGTGACGCCTCGCCTGAAGTCACGGAAGATCAGGTAAGGGAGTTACAGAGGCCTCACATGGTCCCCTCGATCCCTCAGCATTTAATTTAAATGCTTTGGAGAAGAGCGCAGAGCCTCTGTAAGCGCTGCACCCACCCAGAAAATCTCACAGCCCCCAGTTTAGACAATTGACATTAGAGAAAAACAAAGAAACAGGGATACAGTGAAGAGCGGACTTAAATGCTTCAGAAAGACAGGGAAATTAGGTGGAAAGACAAAAAAAGAGCAAGCAGGAATAAGGTAAGTGATTGAGACAAAAGTGAAGATAAGGAAGAAAGAGATGGAAGAAGCAGAGAAAAAAGAAGGAGAATAAAGTGAAGGTATAGTATAGGAAAAGAAAGAGAGTGGAAATAAAAGATGGGACAGTGTACAATCAGTTAGATGACGAATTGTGCGACTTGTTTTAATCTTTAAGCTGCATTCCAATGAATAAGGCTGGGGCCAGGGTGGGGAGACGCGCGCTCACGCTCACGAGGCATGATATCAGCATCTGCCAGAGCAGGAGAGATTAGCTGTCCTGCTCACTGTGTGCTCGAGGGAGGGGGGGAGGGGCGTACCACAGACGGGAAGGGATCGTGCCAGTCTGGAGTGGGGCATGACATCACATCCTCAGCTCCATCTGATTGATTGTTGTGACTGCTGTGCTCTCATTGGCTCTTACCTTGTCACATGACATGCCAGAGCGCCGGGAAAACAAATTTCTTTGTCTCTCCGAGCTCCGCTCCTGCCCGAGCTCACTCGCGCGTGCGCAGCAAGCGGCACTTTGGATGCTTGCATCAATTAAAAGGTATTTAAATGCACCGAGTGTGAGCGCTCATGCGCATATCTCCTCACCCTGGATGCAGCCTAAGACTAAAATCTTCTCCAACACAGTAAAGGATTTTAACACAAGTATAAAAATAATATTATGTCTTAGAAGGAGAGAAAGGGAAATCTACTATATATTTCTGAGTGTCTTATGTGGCTATGTCTGTATGTGTCTCCCTGTGTCCCTCCCTGTGTCCCTAGCGGCAATCCCATTGGACCTTGGGCCAGGCCAATGAGATTGCTTCCTTGGCCCGCCCGCCCCCGCACACCTCTCATTGGCCTGAGGCGTAGTGACGGGCCAAAGGTCACACACACACACACACACACACACCCACACACCCCCCCCATGCTCTATGCGGCTCTCCCCTCACATAGGCCGCTCCCCCAGCTGACCATCCCCGAGAGCGCTCCCCACGGCTCTCACCACCCATAGGCCACTCCCTCACCCGGCGCTCTCCCTCACCCCCCACCTGCTCCCCCCGCTCTCCACCCACTCTCCCCCCCCACCCACTAACCCCCCTTTCCCCCTGCTCTCCCCCTGCTCTCCCCCCCGCCCACTCACCCCCTCTCCCCCCCTCCCCCCTCCTCCCCACCTTCCCCCCCGCTCACCCCCCCGCTCACCCCCCCACCGTTTAACCCCCGCCCCACTTATCCCCCCCCCACAGAGCACGCTCTCTGCATCTCTCCCCTCATACAGGCCGCTCCGCATCCCAGAGGCCGCTCCTCCGGCTGTCTCCGCCTCTCCCCGCGAAAGGCACAGCACCTCCTCACCAGAGCGTCTCAGCCTCTCCGCTGAGGAGACCGAGGTGGAGGAGGACGTCGGCCGGTAACCGGAGGAAGAGGAGCGCGGACGTGTGCAAGGTGAGGAAATGCAGGGGAATTGGTTATTTAACGCGTCCCTGACTCCCCCTGCCATTTGCCCCCCCCCTACCCTCCCTGCTCCTCCCTACCCTCCCTGCCCCCCTGCCCACCTGCCCCTTGCCCCATGCCCCCCCTGCCCTTTGCCCCCTGCCCTCCCCCTGCCCTTTGCCCCCTGCCCTCCCTCCCTCCCTCTCCCTGCCCTGTGCCACCTGCCCTCCCTCCCCCTGCCCTGTGCCACCTGCCCTCCCTCCCCCTGCCCTTTGCCCCCTGCCCTCCCTCCCCCTGCCCTTTGTCTCCTGACACCCTCCACCTACCCCTCCTCCCCCTGCCCCCCAGCCCTTTGCCCCCTGCCCCCTTCCCTCCCTCCCCCTGCCCTTTGCCCCATGCCCTCCCTCCCCCTGCCCTTTGCCCCTTGCCCTTTGCCCCCTGCCCTCCCTCCCCCTTCCCATTGCCCCCTGCCCTCCCTCCCCCTGCCCTTTGCCCCCTGCCCTCCCTCCCCCTGCCCTGTGCCCCCTGCCCTCCCTCCCCCTGCCCTTTGCCCCCTGCCCTCCCTCCCCCTCCCACCCCCTGCCCTTTGCCCCCTGCCCTCCCTGCCCTTTGCCCCCCCCACCCCTCCCTGCCCTTTTCCCCTCCCCGCCCCTCCCTGCCCTTTGGCCCCCCCGCCCCTCCCTGCCCTTTGCCCCCCCCGCCCCTCCCTGCCATTTGCCCCACCCCTCCCTGCCCTTTGCCCCCCCTGCCCCTCCCTGCCCTTTGCCCCCCCGCCCCTCCCTGCCCTTTGCCCCCCACCCCTCCCTGCCATTTGCCCCCCTGCCCTTCCCTGCCCTTTCCCCCCTGCCCCTCCCTGCACTTTGCCCCCCTGCCCCTCCCTGCCCTTTGCCCCCCGCCCCTCCCTGCCCTTTGCCCCCCCTGCCCCTCCCTGCCCTTTTGCCCCTCCCCGCCCCTCACTGCCCTTTGCCCCTCCCTTCCCTTTGCCCCTCCCTGCCCTTTGCCCTGCCCCTCCCTGCCCTTTGCCCTGCCCCTCCCTGCCCTTTGCCCCACCCCTCCCTGCCCTTTGCCCCACCCCTCCTTGCCCTTTGCCCCTCCCCTCCCTGCCCTTTGCCCCTCCCCTCCCTGCCCTTTGCCCCTCCCTGCCCTTTGCCCTGCCCCTCCCTGCCCTTTGCCCCTCCCTGCCCTTTTCCATACCCCTCCCTGACCTTTGCCCCTCCCTGCCCTTTGCCACGCCCCTCCCTCCCCTCCCTGCCCAACCCGCCCCTCCCGCAACCCCCCCGCCCCTCCCTGCCCCCCCTGCCCCCACCCTCTGCCCCTCCCTGCCCCCCCGCCCCTCCCTGCCCTTTGGCCCCCGCCCCTCCCTGCCCTTTGCCCCCCCCACCCCTCCCTGCCTTTTGCCCCCGCCCACCCCTCCCTGCCTTTTGCCCCCCCGCCCCTCCCTGCCCTTTGCCCCCCCCGCCAATCCCTGCCCTTTGCCCCCTGCCCTTTGCCCTCCCCACCCTTCTACGCCCCTTGCCCCCCCCCGCCCTTCGACGCCCCTCCCCCCCCCGCCCCTTCCACTCCATGCCCCCTGCCCTTCCACGCCCGGACAACGCCGGGTATAATAGCTAGTAGAATATAAATATGAAAAGATTTGTGGAATACAGGGCATAAAGAGAGAGAAAAAATGTATAAGGATTTAAAAATGAAAGCTGGAGCTAAATGATTGACAAGAGAGACAGTATTGGATGTGGTAGTAAATGGACAGTCAATTAATACATTCTCAGTTGTTAGATGTGGCTGAATTAAAATGAAGTAAAAGCATGTCATTTTTTTTCCTAAACCCAAACTTTTCTAATGTAAGTGTAGCCCTCTTTCCCTTTACCAAGACGGGTCTACTAGTGCTGCATGTAGCTGTAGGCTCACAGAGATCTGAGCCTCTGCCACTGTGAGCCTGGGGCAATGAATATATTAATCGGCAGCGCCTCCACCTGCCCAGGATCCCAATACTATGAGATAACCCCAGACAGGAAATAGTAACAACAGCTCTTAGATTAACTTCATAACCTTTACTGCAGGTGTTACACAGAATGTACATGAATAATAATCAACACGGTTAACCATAATCCTTTCCCTCGGTATAAGCGTTGACCCACCACCGTGTATTCCCACACCATGTCCAATGTACCAACCCAGTCCCTTGGTCACTTAACCCCTGAGTGTCCCCAAAGAACCCACCCCCAAGGCGTGATCAGCGCCTGTAAGGTACTGATATGTTGGTGCACTTATGAAATACCTGCCGGGCACTCCAGCACCTGGACACGCTGACTACTTCAAAAAGCATCCGCCGATCCATGAGGTACTCAGCGAGATCCGGAACTCCACGGAAGAGGTTGGCCAGATGGCAGTCCAATTGTCTGGTCCCAGACTAGGAATATCAGGTTACTCAGCTTCAGCAGCTATGTCCCTGGCTGTCACTGAATACTACAGGCAAGGTCCCTACCTAAAGGGCCTGTCCCTACAGCAACCACAAGCTGGAGGTGACTCAGGGCCTAAACTGGGGCCTTATGGGGTTCCTCTGGCCTAAGGCAGAGGCTACTTGCCTCTCTGCACAGACACCTCCTACCCCTTACTCTTCCTGGCTCCTACTGCCTAACATGGTCCCTTGTCAACCTCCTACTTCCCTTCTACATACAACCCTATTGGTTGGCAAGATCAGGTGCCCATCGCTAAGGCTCATGGGATCTGTAGTCCCAGCTCAGAGCCTGCACCTGATTGGTCCCGCTTCGCACGCTTTTACACTGCGCATGCGCGAGCTGTCTGGAGGAGCTGTCGCAACTCTCACACCATTGCACATGTGCAAACCGCGCACAACATGGCGGGGCCTGAGCTAGTTACACTCGGGAGTCCCCGGCGATGCTGTTGCCCAAACAACTTCCAGACATCAGCAGAGGTAAGGGGGAACACAGAGACCCTGGATACATAAGATACATGACAGGTTATTTTACCTACAAACTAAAGATCACACAAGGTAAAGGATGCTTCTGTAGAAAAAGGGGTCTACTGATCAACATCATTCTAACATCTTTCTCTATGTTTTTATTTTCTATACAAACTCACAAATTATGGTATTTTACTTTATTATTCATTGGAGGGCAAAATGCATCTGATTGTCATCTGCGGATTAGCAATTCCAGCCCAGCATTTCTTCCTGCCTCATTGCATCAGGCTGCTTAATACCAGCTGAGCTTTACCTTTAAATATCAGCATTCCCAGCATCCTTTGCTAGCTGCAAAATCAGAATCCACTCTACAGCCCTACTTTTTCATATTCTCCTCCTTAGTGTGGGCCTCTTACTCTTTGACCTACACATTCTACATTAGGTTACAGCCATTTTCACATATTTTTGTGAAATGTCGCAAAAACATGAGATGGAATAAATAAATAACTTGGATAGGAAATACAAGCTCAATTTTCAGAAGGAATAACACAAATTAATCCAATCATAAATACCATGCACAATGCCACAAGCTTCTTCATATATATGAATTTTGCATCAACCAACTGTGACTTTCCTTTACTTTCAAGATATTGTGTTATGTTTTGCAAGTATTGGCCTCCAATGTAAACAGCGTAATTTTCCTGAACTCTAGCTGTTCTTGAACTTTTCTCAAACTTTAGTTTCCACTTGAGAATATGCAGGTGTTTGTAGTTAGGATGCAAAAGGCAGGCAAGTTATTGGAATAACAAAAAATAATATTTTACTTACTAATCCATCCTTCTATATCCTGACATAACATTAGTAGGAATGACTTAAAGTACCTATTACTTATTTTGCAATGTACTGTTAACTGGTAAGGTTTCTATATTTTATTTTCTGTTTCTTAAAGCAGTCATATCAGCTACGTAATCAGAAGATAGTTCTTAATAACGTTATTACTTTCTAGTTTTAATGACTTTCATCTTAAATCTGTGCTATTCTGTATCAATCCCATACTTGTTATTTTGTCATGTGAAATATTTATTTATTACGTAACTATAAAAAAAACTATTCTTCATACATGACACTTCAAACCATTGACAATTAGGTCACATTTGTATACCATTGTCACAAAGTTGAGATGGTAAGTAGAGGGAACAAACTAATGTGACACAGCTTTTTTCAAGGTGAATTGATAAAAAGCATTGCTAAATTGTATGGAATCTGGGTTTCAGTAAAAAAAAAATGTATTTACTGTAGTACTTTTGTTTTAAAGTTTATTTATATCCTAAACACACAGAATCACAGCAAGCTCAGAAGCCCCAAAACATACCACATAATATATATGTATATACTGTAAGTGTCAAAAGGAGGATTCTGTGTGTTTATTAACTTTTCCAGCTGGTCTCAGCTATTTGGGGGCTAGTGGCCCCTCCACCCCAGGGTTTAAACTCACCCCTCCCAACTTTCCAAGTTAGCAGGTCTTGTTCATGCTGTTGGGCTTGGACAGATCAAATGTGATCATCCTCCCTCCAAATATGGGGTAAATGAGAATTTTAATCAGGTAGTGTTAGGACATGCAAATTTGGTCATGCCTTGATGTGGCTTGCAGGCTTATAATGCTTTGGAAAAAAGGGTTTAACTAAATGGCTCTTTTTCAAGAAAATATATAGGTATTTCACTGTGTATTTTTGTGATATTGGATGTAGCTTTGGGCTTTTCTATATTTTGTTATATATATTTGTATCCTGTAGGCATAATTACTGAATAACTGTTTTAATTTTTAACAGAAGATGGCCATAAAAGGTTAAGATCTGTTAAATGGTTATTTGCAGCATTGATGATTAAATGTGAATGTTAAAATATGTATTTCCTGGACGTTGCTTAGTAAAAAGTAATTTAGTTAAGTGAAATCCCAGTGCTGCATTAGCACAGCTTTGTTCTAAAGATAGCAGCCAAATGACCCCATATACTTCCTAAAGATGGAAGTTGGAAAACATCATATCAAGTCTTTCCAGACAATGAATCTTTCATTCTGATATAAGAGCCACTAGATAATATCACTTAATTACTGATGGAAAGCATATGTGTAGCATCAGAGATATTTTTATTAGAATAATATAAACAATGACATTATTAAAGTAGCAGTTCATGTTCTGAACTCCCACTTGAAAAAAAAAATGTTTGACTATAAAGCGATGCTGAGTATGACTACATATTTTTAAAATCAACATTTATTTAAAGGTGTAGTTGCTTACAGACAACAAAGAGTTGGCAGGCCTGTTTTAATGTTGTAATTTTGAATGCATCAGCAGGATTATTTTTTTAAATAATGTATAATGTTTTTCTGATGAACCAAATGTGTTTCTTGGATCAATTGCATTTATTTCCAAAATCATGGAATCCAGTTCGATATTTTGGGTGGGGTTGCAACTAGAACCAGATGCTCCACCCAGTTCATATTTCTGATATTTTTTTTTAGAACTGATCAAAGCAGCAGCACTTGATTGGTAAGCATCTTCTTACAGTACTTCAATACAATTAATGGTGGGTAGCAGGAACCTAGCATTACTCTCTTTAATCCTAAGAAAACACGTACAACACTCCAGTTTGTGCAAAAAATATAGAAGCAATATTTAATCTTTCCAAAGAAATAAATATCATGTAACTGAAATTCAGAAATGAGAAAAGTATATATTCTTAGTTTAATTCCCAAATAAATATTTCCATAAAATTTTATGATGAATGAAGTGATTGGAGCAAAGTTGTTAAAATACATCCATGGAATTAGTTACCCAATTAATTGGCTGTAGTTAAAACAAACTGCATAATCGAATGCTAGCTTTACTGATGATACCCAATAACAAATAGTCATGGGTAATAACCCTAACCTCAGAATATTTCAGGTGCAAGTGAAACCACAAGCAAACATGTTTTCTGTACATGTCTAGTGAACCCCAACTCGTTGAATAATTTCATAAAGCATCATTATTCCCAACATTTATCTATTTCAGATTCCATTATACAAATTGTAGAGGAATCATCGCCAGGGTGCTAAAAGCTTACATTAAAAGAGCATTCCACCTTAAATAACTTCCATTTATTTTTACCAGTTTGGATTTGGGGGTCCTTCAAAGCTGAACTGCAATATTTTCAACTCTGGTGACCTGTGGTTGATGAGATACTTACTAGTAAGGCTACCTGTATCACTTCATGGTTTTTATAGGGAATTTAAATATCCATCCAATGGGAAGCCACAGTCGATGATGTTGCAGATTCCTATTAGTGAGATAATTTGTTTTTCTTGAGGAAGATTTAATTTAAAACCAGTAATGTCACTGGTATGTCGGGAACCAGGAGGGTCACAGAGCTGAAAATTGTGGCATTTTGCTCTGAGGGAACCCTGGTTCTCACCCTAAAAAAAATGAGGGCTAAAAAAAAAAAATGAGTAGGAGGAACTGCTACTAGGAGCTAATCAATTAAAAAAAATTGGTGCAATATATAATTATAGAAACTGCTCCAGTATTAACTAATTGTCACTCTGAGGGAATTTAAATAAATTTGCACCAAAGTAATAGAGAGTCATAGGTATATATAATTTCCAGTGTTTTAGAAACAGAATTAACACTAATACAGATTTACAGAGAGGTAACCATCTTAGACACTTCTAGACTTGTTTAATGGGCAAAATATTAGTGTATTTGAGAAACACTTATTAAACACCAACTACAGTAACTCATTTTGTTAAAAATGTTAAAACACACTGTTAAATATTTAAACAATTTCTAACTAGAGATGATGGCGAAGTAAGCTGCCTGGGTCCCTCGCTTAATTAAAGTATATACAGTATTTGATATGTGTTTTGATATGTGTTGTTGAAATAAAGCTGTGACCTGTTTATCCTCCCAAAAGTCGTTGTAGTGTGTTTTCTTGTGATCAGGTGAGGGGTCCATATCAAAACATTGGAAAGTCATGAGTAAGTCCACAATACATATAGTAGAAGTATACGTGGACTCAAAAATGAAAGATATTTGTTGGTGCTGAAACTCAACAGTGAAATCCCATAAAAAGTAAGTAAAAAGAGTAACACTCCAATATAGTGGATAAGTGGTTAATATTTATTCATTCAACATTTCCGACCAACACAGTATACCTTTTTCAACCTTGAGAAATGTCTGCTGTGTTGGTCGGAAATGGGGATGAATAAATATGACCACTATTTTGGAGTGCTACTCTTTTCTCTTATTTTTTTAAGTCATGAGTAAAGCAATATTATTGAACGACTACTAGTTCTAATTTATAAGTCAACTGAGGTAAGAAGTATTTAGTCTGTAGATCATCATGTATTAGTGGTCTAGCGATTTGTTTGCTAATAAAAGTTTGGACTTTCCAGTGGCCACTGTTGAGCATTGAAGCAAGTATTTTGAGCATTTACCTAAGTGTAGGAAGACAATACTGTATACCCAGCAACAAGTAATTAGGTATCATCCCTTTTGGCAGATACTGTATGTGGATATTTTAACCAGATGCAGTGATATTTTTTTGTAATCCTCTTCATTTAAATCTGCAACAGTGGTAATCCAAAGATTGCTAGATATGGACGAATGTGTCAATACCTGATTAGCAAATTGTTTGCAGTGTTTTATGACAAATTTCGATTCGCAGCCAAATATTCAACTTTGCATTTGGCATGGAAACATATGGACAAATGTACCTAAAATCCGCCAATGCATTCACTTTGCGCTCCCTTTTTGTTAACGTTATAACATTTGATAGCAAATGTTATAAAACATTTGATTTGTTTTATTCAATTTGATTTTGAACGCCCACACAAATTGGCCTTAAATGTAAAAAATCAGTATTGAGTGGAAGTAAATCCAGAAGTCAAAGCTAACAAGATCCACAGCATATAGTAGAAATGTAGAAATGTAAATATTCATCCAGAAAAATATATGTTGCCTCCTTCTGTGTGGCTGAGCCTTGAAACATGTATTCAATGGTATGCATAAGTCCCATTTGGTGACTGAAATGAAGCACATCATAAGATTCCTAGGTGTATGGCAGGCCCTGACAGTGATGTGTAGAGGACCGTAATGTCAACCGCGGTACGGTGTCGTAGAAGTCCCGTCCCATAACTGCCTGCAGGTCGCCTGTGTAAACCACAACTGCAGCAACCCAAAAATCACAGTCCCAAATCACTTGATTGAAGAAGAAAAACATATAACTCATGAAATCGGTAGCCACTGAAGATAGGTAATGGTGTGCTCCCTGCCACAATGTGCAGCAAAACCGGAAAACGAGGCAGGCGGTGCACTGATCCAAGGAGGAAAAACAATGGCTTAAGAACAAGAGCTCGGCTAAAAAAAAAAAAAGAAATCTTTATTTGCACATGGATGAAAAACGGAGGACCAAGAACAGCACCTCTAACGTGTTTTGCGCTGGAGAGTGCTTTGTCAAAGAGCTATTGTACCCAGGGCAAAACAGGTTACAGGAATTGTTTGTGGTCCTCCCTTTTGTCTCCTTGTGCAAATAAAGATTTTTTTTTATCCCAACCTTTGCTCTTCAGCCCATTGTTCTTCCTCCTTGGAGCAATACACTGCCTTCCTTGTCTACTGGTAATGTAGGCATTCACACCTTTGTGAGGAAATGTATGTGTGAAAATTGTTCTTCTTAAAAAAAAAAAAGTGAATGTGCTTGATTGGGGATTTAGCTGCAAATATTCCCATGTGAATAAACGTCAGATTCGTAGGAAATCAAATGCCTAAGAATTATTTGCACATCTCTAGTGATTACTAAACCCTATATACTGTATTGTAAGTACTTGAAGACAGTTAAAAAAATCTTGCATAGTATACATTACTAGGCAGTATGGCTTTCATGGTCAATGGTCAG
Organism: Ascaphus truei; assembly: GCF_040206685.1. Classification (NCBI taxonomy): domain Eukaryota; kingdom Metazoa; phylum Chordata; class Amphibia; order Anura; family Ascaphidae; genus Ascaphus; species Ascaphus truei. Next base: position 99,619,930 of record NC_134485.1, on the reverse strand, counting down.
ATTTGGACATAAATTGTAAAAATGTTTGTGGAAACTGTTTCAGAAGAATGGTCGCGATGAATCTCACATAGCTGAATAATTATTATCTCAGGGAAAAAGTACAAAGTTCTGTGTTGGTCCTAGAGAGCTGTAGATTTTTAAACTGAACAGTTAATAGACTAATTATCAGGGAAGACCAGACCTTATCACTGGGATCAAGACACCAGACAGAACAAAGCAGTTCAATAAAGAATTTGTTTTCCAGCCGGAGCCAGCAAGCACAACACAAAACAAAACAAAACAGATCAGAGCTATACTCACTACAACAGGGGCACACAGGGGGAATCCTAGCTGGCTAGGTGGTGAGTGCCATATTCAAGGCTTTCCCAGGGTTTGTGTCCACTCTCCATTGGGGTAGGGACTATCCAGACCTCTCTGGTGTAATTCCCGGCCAAGTACTTTCATATCTCCAGCTGAAAAATCCTGCTCACCACTTCTCCTGCAACACACTATGTTGTGTTCCTTTATTTTTTTCATGATTACGTTGTGAACGTCCTGCGCTCCCCTTGCGGTGGAAGAATACAATGAAGATATAGACTCGAGAACGGTCTATAAAGGGTTGTTTTTGAGCTGCTTTACAATTAATACATTATTCACACATGGTGGTGGTTATTTATTTATACGAAATTATTCAGTAATACTCATATTCATTGTTCACTTTGTTCACTATATATTTCCTTCAATTGAATTCACTATAAATGCATTGCACTTAATATTGATGTTACTTTAAATTAGTAATTTATAACTGGTGAAGAGCGCCCGAGTGCACACCCCTTGTTCACTGTTTACTACAGTATGGCAAGCATAAACTACTGTATGCTGTAGTGTCATTGGGAATTAAAGTTAATACTGTACTGTATAGTGTAATACAGTATAGTACATTATATTTACCTTCATTATATACTTTGCCAACTGGATGGAGATGAGCCAATGTCAGAGGTGTATTGTGTGTACCAGCTGGGGTCACTCATGTAGTCTGCATTCAAGTTGACAGGTGCCTGCTGAAGCTGGTAATCAGGCGGGGCCATGTACTGTAGCAAGGATTGCGGTTCACCAGGTTTTCAGTGACAGTCAGCCATTATTGCAATAGTATTGGTAAACCGGTGGTGCCACATGACAGGTTGGGGAAGTACGAGTCTTAAATGGATTAAACCCAACCTGTCTCCTTTTGAAGTCGCCATGATCAAACATACCACCAAAAGCTGAGAGCACTGACCAATAATTTCTGGTACTTCCCGGAGGAGGGGCTGTGCATAAAAAGCAATCATTAATAGTTAAAGTTTGCTGTATCGAATTCTTCTACCCACGTTGATTTGGTGAAAATTTGAAGAAATCATATTTGTCAATGATGTAGCAATATATCTCTGCTAAAGTTGCCTTCTTATCTTTTCCAGCATTAATTGCAGATACAATTCACTATTCATAACTGCAGTCCGGCTTAGTATCAGTACTTGACATGGTGTTCAATGTGTGTCCATTCTGCAATTGAGCAGGCATAGCAAAGTAGAATAATGTCCACAACATTCTGTTTTGAGATTTTAATTATGAAACACCTACATTTGATTCACTCACTGTACTGCATGTTACATGAGGAAAAGGGCTAGGCTGAATGTGTACTGCATGTTACATGCTGACAAGGGCAAGGTTGAGTGACACTCACTGAGACACAGGAATTATTTGTCCCACTTTTTTTGGTGACCAAAGCTATCACAAGACATCAAAGTCTATGGGGCCTATTCAGGTAGCTTCGATAACTTTGCTGCCACCTTGAATGGTTTGGCATGTTCCCACCAAACGGTTTGTCATTTATATTATCATGGTATTCAGAAAGAATCTGAAAGCATTTCCACAAGTCTCAAATGGTGAGTTAGAAAAATGCCAATACTGTATGCGACAGCAGCGATGGTATCTCAGCCTCTCTCAAATTTCTCCTCTGTGCGATCTGGCCACAGTCTGTAAGAACTGCACAGAGAGCCACATCTCACTGCACAGCTCTTACAGGTAATCACACTGCTCTGATTTACATTTTAATAACAGTGTACTGTAGCAGGGGGTCTCTGGAGCTGATCCGCATTGATTTCAGCCTTGGGACCCCCTGCTTCCTAGGTTTCAGGCCCCGTAATGGGTTGTCGGTATCTCCTGTGCGTTTAAATCTCCAGGTCACATGACGAGGGAGATGTAAAAATTGCAGGGGGTTAACAGCACCCCATACTGGGGCCTGTAACTCGGGAATCCCCGGGGCTGAAATCAATGCAGTTCAGATCCGTAGACCCCCTGCTACAGTACACTTAAAATGTAAATAAAAACAGCTTCATTACCTTTGCGGCTAGCCGCTAAGGCAGTTAAGTGGTGAAGCCTAAGTACCCGGTTTGTTGGGAGTACAGAGGGTGGATGAAGGAGATACTTGCACCAGGGTGGGTGGTTTGGCCGGCCGAGAATATTACGGGAGGATTTAACCCCTTCACTACCATAGAGGTGGTAACCACTATGGTAATGAGGGGCTAACCATTCCCGTTACCAACCTGAGAGGCCTATCCACCCACCCTTGGGGCAACTACCCCTTCACCCAATCCCTCTACCCCAAGAAACATAAAAAAAACACAACAACCATAATACCCTCTTCCTCTACCCCCAACAACCCCCCCAACACATACAGTACAGTAATGGGCAAAATTACTATTATCCAGCCACCATAAAGTTAATAAAAGTTCTATTTACCCCTACCAGGATGAAGGCTGTCCTCATTACTGTCCTCCGTGGGCAGCAACTGAACAATCAAAAAACAAACTAATGGCCACTAACTGGTTAGTAACCGCTATTGTAATTAAGGGGTTAACTCCCCTCCCTCGCTACCCACCTGGGACATCTAACCACCCTCCCTTGGGCTACTACCCCCACCCTGCTACCATTTGATTGAAAATATGGCCATTGTTTTCCACTACAGCAAGGAATGGGCAACCTACCAATAAAAAACAAAGCACCAAATAAAATACATTACATTTTATTCAAAATAGAAAAATGCAATTAAACCAATTGATTAGCACAGTGGTACACCATGCCCATTTAATATGGGCATGGTTTGTCACTATGAAAATGAATGGGCAAGCTAAAGAAAAAACAGGCACAAAATAAAAAACATGACATTTAAGTAAAACAAGCATTTCACAATAAAGCCATTAATTGTGACTGTGGTAATCCATGCACACAATATATGGGCATGGATTTCCACACTGACAATGAATGGGCAACCAAAAAAATAATAATCACAAAATACAATATATAACAATTACATTAAAACTAAAACCAAAAATACAAAACATAACAATTAAATAAAATCAAGCATTGCCAAAAAATTCATTGCTTGTCACTGTGTTTATCTATAGCCCAAAAAAGGGCATAGATAAACACATTGGCAGTCAATGGGCAACCTAAAAAATATATACAATTAAATAAAATACAATCAATGCAAAGAAGTCTGTGATCAAATCTTGATTGAAGAGACATCTACCCAGTGAGATCTTCATTCTTTTCTTCTATTATGACCATGGTTTAACACTGTGCCAATCAATAGGTAACGGGGGTGGGGGTAGTTGCCCCGGGGGGCGGGGGTGGTTATGTGTCCTGGGTGGGTATCGGGGGAGGTGGGGTTAACCCTTTAATTACAATAGCGGTTACTAACCGTTTGTATTATTAAGGGGTTAGTGGTCATTAATTTGTTTTTTGTTGTTATGTTGCTGCCTGCGGAGGATGGAGAGGACTGGGAGGAAGACGAGGATGGCCTTCATCCTGACAGGGGTAAGTAGAAATTCAATTTTCTTTTTTGCTGGCTGGATAATGTTTTATTTTTAATGGGCAAATGCGCTACTGTCCAGATTTGGATAATATTAATTTTGCCCATTACTGTATATGTTGGCGGATGGGTTTTTGGGGGTAGAGGGGATGCCCATTCATTGCTATTTGGGTTATCGTTGCTCCGATTGAGTGCATAGGTAACCACACTGGCACTCAACTGGTGTATTGGTTAGTATTGTGTTTGTATTTTGTTTTAATGTTTATTGTAGGTTGCGGGGGTGGGTGAAGGTGGTATTTGGCCCATGTGGGTGTTTGTGCCTACCTGGTGAGTAGCGGGATGGGTTAACCCCTCATTACCTTATTGGTAGTAAACGCTAAAGTAATGAAAGGGTTAACTCATCCAGCAACCCTCCTGCAAGGCCTAAATACTCAACACATGCCAAATACCACCATCACCCACCCTCGCTACCCCCAATTAACCGGACACTGGTATTTAACCCCTTCATTGCTTTAATAGTTAGCCACTAAGGTAATGAAGTTTCTTTTACATTTATTTTTTATTGCATTGGATTGAAGCAGGGGTCTCCGGAGCTGATATTAATGCGGGGCATCTCCAGAGATTCCCGGCTTCAATCCGATGCAGGAAAAATAATTTTTTCCCCCTAAGTCCTACTCGCAAATCCCATCTCGCTACCCTTGGGGTGGCGTGATGACATTTGTGAGGAGTTCACTAGCTTAGTGCCTCAATGATCTCATCGGATGTAATAGAATAGTGTGATGTCTCAAAAAACGTGAGTTGGAGCTGTTTTTCTGCTCTTGCTCGGTGTGTTTGAGTAGGCGCGCTACCGCTCAGGGAGATGCACTTCTCAAACGGGTTTGGCAGGTCATCTGAGCTTTCTGAATAGTAAACTTGACAAATCGTTTGGTAAGTGCTCATAAAGCTTGATGACATAGTTATCGAAGCTACCTTAATAGGCCCATATGTCCTTTCATGTGAAAGCTGCACTAGGATTAAGATTCCTTGAGCATACCCTGTGGGTTTGCTGCAGCCTCTTCTGATCCGTACTCATCCTTTGGGGTCCATGTCAATGGATTTTATTGTTGAACTACCCAGATCAAGTGGGAATGATACCAATTAATATTTTATACAGTAGTTAAGTTATATATGTTATGTGCAACAGTGTTCCCCCCCCCCCACCCGACCCAATCGCAGATAGGGGCCATTACAGGGTGTAGGGTGCTTATACCTTCTTTCAACAGGAGGGCTGAGTCGTCCGCGATGACTTGGGGACACAGGAACAGGCTTCTGGGGTTCATACACCACATAATACTTAGCAGTGCAGCGCCTCCATCTGCCGTATGCTCCAGGGAATTGGAGATGATCTCCCACGGTAGAACTGATTACCTCTCCCCCCAGTTAGATCACACACCAGGCCGGAGGTATATTACAAACAGGAATGGTTTATCACTACAGTGGCGGCCGCCTTTATCCTAATGCGGCCGGATCCGCGGCGCTCTGATAATCTCGGGCAGATGCGTTTTTTTTTTTTTTTGTCCGGAGTGAATTGCGTTATTTTAGCGCTCGTGATATTGCCATTTTATTATCGCTGTCTGCAATACTGCAATACCGTCTAAAAACTCAGGGGGGCATTCACGAGCTGTTGTCTTGGAAGTCTAATACCTTAGCAGTTCAACCTACGTCAGTACACAGTCTGCGTGTGCGCGCGCAGTAATTGTAAATTTGCATATTTACTGTATACATGCATTTGCAGTGCTGTATGTCTCATTTGAAAATTGTTGAAACGCATAGGCGTGTGGCGTGTGCTGTAACAGTGTCACATTTCGGCATATACAGCGCTCTCCCCTCGCTCGCCCCCGCACACACAGGATAATTTACTGCACTGCAGGGTATTTCAACATCTTATCTTCTCTACAATGCAGTACATCTCTCCCACACCATTCCTTTGAACGTGTGTCTTTCTGGTTTCAATCACATTCCTGCTTGACAGCAGATGACTACTGCGCATGGGTCTGTAACTTCACCCACCACTGCTTGCTTGAGTGAGTGACCAAAAAAAAAAATTCTCCTCATTTTTTATTTTTATTTTCTCCACAATGTAGAAAAATAGCTGAAGCGCTCAAATGCAGGTATATTGATCCAAAATAAGCCAAAACCACTAAACCAGGGTACTAACAAATGATATAGTACCTAATGTGTAAAAGTATGGGTACTATCCTCCTGAAGACAGGTGGTATATGGTGCAAGGCCACTTACCATCAGTCTCATTGGCAGGTTCCCCTGAAAAATATGCAAATACTCACATCCTGGTAGGGTAGGTAGGCAGGCTGTGCAGCTACTAAATGCAATACAGGAAAAAGGGAGACCAAAAGCGCACCAGCACAAACGGAGCAGGAAGGACCCAAAACGAAAAATAATTAAAAGGGCACTTTTTCCTGTATTTTCTCCACAAGCCTGCAAAACCATCTTGATATTACGATATTCAATCTGTGCTGTAACTTTTGACTGCGACCCTGTGCGTTTGACTGCACATGGTTGATATGTGTGCTTTTTATGTACAGTACTGTATTTGGGAGTGTAGGGATCATATTATTATGATGAACTGCCTTTTGAAATTACAGTATGTCGTTTTCTTTGAACGTCATGCAGCTGTACCCTGTACCCCCCTCCAACACGCACACACACAAGGCTCGCTCCAGGATTTGAAACTCTTATCGACAGACACCTCTATAGAGTCATTCATTTTCTGAAGCTTGCCATTGTGTTCTTAATCCGTCTCAAGCCGAGCGTCACCTCACTGCGCCTGCGTGTAATCCTCTTTGAGATGGGAGCTAACTGATTACTGCGCATGACTCATCCAACCCCCGCCACTCAACCCTTTGAGGCTTTGTTTACGGTAACGCTTTGGAAAATCCCTTCTCGAATTTGATATGTAAATCTGATTTGCACAGCACTGTGAGAATTGAGAGTTAAAAAAACGATTAACTGATTCATGTTGTTTTGTCATTCATTCTTTTTCTTTGGTGTACTGTAGGTGTGTGTGGGGGGGGTTGTTGTCAATGATTATGATTATCATGAATGTAAATAAATATTTATTTTATCAGGAACAAAAAAAATAAATATAAAACGCTTGCCATTGTGTTTTTAATCCGTCCCTAGCAGAGCATCACCTCTCTATGCGCCTGGGTGTAATCCTCTTTGGGATGGGAGCTAGTTGATTACTGTGCATGCGCCTGTAAATTCACCACTGCTTGCTTGAGTGTGACCAAAAAAAAAAAACGCATAGGCGTGTGGCATGTGCTGTAACAGTGTCACATTTTGGCATATACAGCGCTCTCCCCTCGCTCGCCCCCACGCACACACAGGATAATTTACTGCACTGCAGGGTATTTTAATATCTTATCTTCTCTACAATGCAGTACATCTCTCCCACACCATTCCTTTGAACGTGTGTCTTTCTGGTTTCAATCACATTCCTGCTTGACAGCAGATGATTACTGTGCATGCGCCTGTAACTTCACCCACCAGTGCTTGCTTGAGTGAATGACCAAAAAAAAAAATTCTCCTCATTTTTTATTTTCTCCACAAGCCTGCAAAAACCATCTTGATATTACGATATTCAATCTGTGCTGTAGCTTTTGACTGCAACCCTGTGCGTTTGACTGCACATGGTTGATTTGTGTGCTTTTTATGTACTGTATTTCGGGGTGTAGGGATCATATTATTATGATGAACTGCCTTTTGAAATTATGTCATTTCTTTGAACTGCTGCACAGCTAATCCTTCATGCAGCTTTACCCTGTACCCTCCTCCCCCACGCACACACACAAGGCTTGCTCAAGGATTTGAAACTCTTATCGACAGACACCTCTATAGAGTCATTCATTTTCTGAAGCTTGCCATTGTGTTCTTAATCCGTCTCAAGCCGAGCGTCACCTCACTGCGCCTGCGTGTAATCCTCTTTGAGATGGGAGCTAACTGATTACTGCGCATGACTCATCCAACCCCCGCCACTCAACCCTTTGAGGCTTTGTTTACGGTAACGCTTTGGAAAATCCCTTCTCGAATTTGATATGTAAATCTGATTTGCACAGCACTGTGAGAATTGAGAGTTAAAAAAACGATTAACTGATTCATGTTGTTTTGTCATTCATTCTTTTTCTTTGGTGTACTGTAGGTGTGTGTGGGGGGGGTTGTTGTCAATGATTATGATTATCATGAATGTAAATAAATATTTATTTTATCAGGAACAAAAAAAATAAATATAAAACGCTTGCCATTGTGTTTTTAATCCGTCCCTAGCAGAGCATCACCTCTCTATGCGCCTGGGTGTAATCCTCTTTGGGATGGGAGCTAGTTGATTACTGTGCATGCGCCTGTAAATTCACCACTGCTTGCTTGAGTGTGACCAAAAAAAAAAAACGCATAGGCGTGTGGCATGTGCTGTAACAGTGTCACATTTTGGCATATACAGCGCTCTCCCCTCGCTCGCCCCCACGCACACACAGGATAATTTACTGCACTGCAGGGTATTTTAATATCTTATCTTCTCTACAATGCAGTACATCTCTCCCACACCATTCCTTTGAACGTGTGTCTTTCTGGTTTCAATCACATTCCTGCTTGACAGCAGATGATTACTGTGCATGCGCCTGTAACTTCACCCACCAGTGCTTGCTTGAGTGAATGACCAAAAAAAAAAATTCTCCTCATTTTTTATTTTCTCCACAAGCCTGCAAAAACCATCTTGATATTACGATATTCAATCTGTGCTGTAGCTTTTGACTGCAACCCTGTGCGTTTGACTGCACATGGTTGATTTGTGTGCTTTTTATGTACTGTATTTCGGGGTGTAGGGATCATATTATTATGATGAACTGCCTTTTGAAATTATGTCATTTCTTTGAACTGCTGCACAGCTAATCCTTCATGCAGCTTTACCCTGTACCCTCCTCCCCCACGCACACACACAAGGCTTGCTCAAGGATTTGAAACTCTTATCGACAGACACCTCTACAGAGTCATTCATTTTCTGAAGCTTGCCATTGTGTTCTTAATCCGTCCCTAGCCGAGCGTCACCTCACTGCGCCTGCGTGTAATCCTCTTTGAGATGGGAGCTAGCTGATTACTGCGCAGGACTCACCCAAACCCCCCCCCCCCAACCCTTTGAGGCTTTGTTTACGGTAACGCTTTGGAAAATCCCTTCTCGAATTTGATATGTAAATCTGATTTGCACAGCACTGTGAATTAATTGAGATTTAAAAAAAACAATTAACTGATTCATGTTGTTTTGTCATTCATTCTTTTTCTTTGGTGTACTGTAGGTGTGTGGGGGAAGGGGGTTGTTCTGGAGGAATTCTGGAGGAATTGCGGCACTTTTTTTCAGTTACAGATCCTTTAATGAAAGGCATTCGAGACTGCATTAATGGCATTTTGCATCGGCCATGGAAGGACAATCTGGTGGGGTACGCATTTGCATGAGTGTTCAACTGTTGTTTATTTTTTTGTAAATGTTTTGTTCCAGTCCCCGAGGGCCACAAACAGGCCCGGTTTTCAAGGTTATCCTGAAAACCGGGCCTGTTTGCGGCCCTCAAGGACTGTCGTTTCTTAGTTGGTTTTAACACGACCTTTCGTCTTTTGCCGTCTGCATGATCATAGATACAGGAAAAATCCGGTGATACACACCAATACCCTCCAATAAATTCGGGATCAATACGATAAAAACATGGATCGCTACATAACTTTTTCCTTATTGTACGCTTCCACACATGAGAAGCTGGCGAAAATTTGTAAAAGTCATAGTTTTCGATAAAATACTGATAAATTTGAACAACTGTTGCCATCTTATCATCTGTTGCATAAATCGCGGCCCATATTAAATAAGCGTACGTTCTGTCGGGTTTTTGGAACACGGCTGCACTTGTGCACTCATGGCGAGACTCTCTGGACAATAACCAGACCAGAAACTGGTGCTTGTCTTTCTTTAATATGAAAAGCCTAAATTGATACATTATTGTAACCTCGTCCTTCAGTCCCAAGTCCAATTTACAATAGCCCACTGTGGTATCTTTTTTAAATGAAACACCTGCAAGTCGACACATTACTGAAGCGCATGCGCATTACAATTCATGAATATCTGCCATCTGGCGGTCACGCGAAAAATTGCAACCTATTAAATCAGAAACATTCTCAATAAACGCATCAACCGCGCATCAACCGCGCATCAACCGCGCATCAACCGCGGCTGTGAATGCAACATAAATGCGGCATGAACGCGGTGAAGTGTGTAGCATTCGAAAAAAAATCCAGCAAAAATACGGTGATGTTGGAGAATAAAACGGGGTCACGACAGTACGGTGTGCAGTAACACAACAGGTACTCAGCAGTCTTCTGCCGGGTACAGACTCTTGGCTCAGTTATCACTGAAGATTGTTCCTGGACTGCCACTACAGGCCAAGGGCACCCACAGCCGTCCTAGCTCTTCCCCACCTCCCTAGCAGAGGCAGAGGTATTGGTCCACACTCACTCCTCCCCATAGGGAAGAGCACAAGGGTAGGCCCCAATCTTAGGCTCCCAGTCATGTGACCTGCCTTCCTCAGAGGAAAGGAACGACCTCCAAATTTAGGACGGTGCTTCCCTTAAGTACAGCGAGAAGGCGGGCACCTCGTTGTCCCAGCTACAACAGGATGTGCCACCCTCAGCTGTCACTCAAGTGCAGTACCAAAGGTGAAGGGGAAAACCCCATACCAACTACTGGCAATAAATCTGCGTACATCAGATAGAAATAACATGTGCAATTAGTGCATAACACACTGGTTACCACTCTGTAGCTGTAAAACAGGACGGTCTGGCACTCAGCTGTCTCTGCAGGAGCCTCTATGATGGTTCTGGGGCATGGGATCCTTCATGCACTCCTCAATCAGCAGGACGCTGCTCACAGGGGGATTCCTTTCAAGCAGCCTGGTAATACTGCAGATTCAGACACTTGGTGGGACCGCTCCTCACCCGGCGATATACTGCCTCCAGGGGAATTCCCCTACAGTCCCCCGTCTCTCCTATGTAGACTTGCTGCTTTTCCCAGCTGCTATGATCTTAGGGCAGTCCAGAGCTGTTGGAATTGCTCTGCAAACACTTCCGCAGCTGCAGGGGCTTACACAGCGTGCCACGATGCCGCTCCGTCACGTGGTGTAGCGGAGTGACGTCACAGTTCTCGTGGCAATGGAGGAATCAATAGGGAGGAAGAAGGAGAGTCCCTTACAGCCTCTTACCGGCGCAGAGATCGCTCAGTTAGCACGGTGGCAGCCAATATAAGCTGATAGTGATACAAATCCAAAGGATGAATATAGGCAAAATTATGGCATGAATACAGGATGTATTCATGCCATAATTTTGCCTATATTCATCCTTATACATATTTATTACTTTAACAAAATATAAAAAAAAACTTTAGTCCCGCCCTGTAAACTACAGGGCCCTCTTCTTGACTATCGGACCAGCGGGAATGGGCAGGCACCTCTTCCTCATGTCAGAGCTGGAGGAGGGGTCATGGTCAGGCTTCACGTGGGAAGTGGATGTGGCCTCTTCCACTTCTTCCTCATCTTGTTTTCAAGGATATTCTAATAATCTGCTCAAATTTCACATGGAGTGCTAGTGACCCAGGCCAGAGTTTAACCCACATGTTTTTTTTGTCTTAGAAGAGGAGTACTGTAACCACCTCTCGACTTACAACACTTTTTGTTGCTAATTTTCACATCACATTTATGTCATTATTATATATCTTACAAAATGTAGGTAACCTATTTAATTAACTCAGAAAATCATGCAAATAGATTTTTTTGGGGTAGCAATTTTGTTTTTCCTGGTCAAACATGTGCATTATATAAATGTATATGTAAATAATATCAAAATGGATTTGAAGCAAAAGGTGACCCTGTGTGCTCATTTGCATCTCATTTCCCAGAATCCCTGGCTGCAGTGGAAACACTGTATGCTAGGAGATAATGGTGAAAGCAGGGTTGCAGACCTGTCTGACACATGTGAATGTTTTCATTTGAGGTATGCTATATAGTGGTGTTTTTTTGTCAATTTTTTACCCACCATAACCTTTTTATGGTGTGATTGAAACCTATCCCAGCTTCAAATGGCAAATCCAGTATAACCAGCTTCACACTGATGAGACGAAGAAGACCAATCAACTGTCTGTGAGTAGGTTTACTGGCTATGCACTTTAACCCAGGCTGTGCTGAAAATAAGTGTAATATTGAAAACATAATCTAATAGGGGTCCATGTTAAAATGGATTTGAAGCAAAGGTGATTTGCCTTTTATTTCCCGGAATCCTTTCCTGAGGTGGAAGCACTCTATGCTAGGAGATAATGGTGAAAATTTGGGTTGCAGACCAGCCTGAGACATTTGAATATGCTCACATGTAATATTTTCATTTGCTGTACAGTACTGTATGTAAATAAGCAAATCTCGCAAAATTAAGTACTCAATAAACTGATAAACTGCGATGAAGGAATTGTCAAAAAGAAATCTTGCTTATTTTTAGCACCTACAGTATTCCAGACAGTCATTAAATATAGTTTGACTTGGTGTAGTTTGTGAGAAGATGTTAATAATTAACACACATTAATACTCATATTTCACAAAAGGGAATAAAGAGGTAATTTCATGAATGACCCAATTGAACAATTCTCAATGATGTGTTTAATAGGTTGAAGCTAAGTAACTGAGGTCTAAAATGTACACTTTTGGCTCCAATTGTTAATTTTAACTCTCCATTAACTTGAGACAATAATTTTTTTGCAACATTTTAGGTTAAACTAATATGAAACCTGTATGCAAATTAGATGTTTAAGTTGCAATATTTTTGTCTATATTATTTGGTATGGCGAAAACTCTATTGCAGTTTCGTGGATGGGCGCCATACTATTACGTATAATCTAGGACGTATGTCAACACAGCAAGGAAAGCTGTGAAAGTATTTCCGGATGATTTGACAGGTGGTAAAATTGTAATGCAAACCTTTATTAATAATAATACTGAAAAAGGATCTGCACTGCGTAAAATGCTTTAGAGACTGCAGAAATTATTTCTTCAAACTCCAGAATGTTTTTAGCAATTATAATACCCGGTGTTTGCATTCTAAGTTCTAAGAAGTTTGTGTATCATTGATGTAAATAATTGTACACCAACAGTTTATATTTGAGATTTTTTTTTTAGTAGACTCTTATTTTTTCTTGTTCCTTAAAAATCACTGTAAAGAAATCTGTTTGCAATTAGTGTGTAAAATATATGTGTAATAAATATACTATTTCCTATGCTGAAATTTCTTCTCTAATGACTTCCATTTTGATTACGTTTTTGATGCGCCCTGTTATAATTACATTTAAAATGTTCCACTAGTATTACTTTCTTTACAAAAATAACTGGTGATATATTATAGCTTTTTAATGATCTCCCTGCAAAAAGTATCATATATTTAGTTTTGCGCTATATCACACACCTTTATTACATCCTGTATACATAGAGAGACAGACATTTAATAACATGTATGAATGTAATATTTTTTGTTCTAGACATTTGAGGAAATTCTTTGACACAGCAGGAGATATTAAGAATTCAATATGTTATTTAATAAGGGCCTTAACCCCATCTAAATTGTACGGATGGAGGTTTCTTGTACATTACAGTAAACCGAGCAATAAACTTTGCTGCAAGTTATTATTTTTGCCCAATGGGTGGTATTCAATAAACATAACATTTGTTAACAGCTAATAAAAGAATAAGACCCAATGCCATATTATGTAATTTTGGAGAGTTTTACAAGTGTCGACATTGGTTTCCACTGTGAATACAAATGTAAAGGTACAAATCCATCTATATACTGTAGTTTTGTTCATAAATAGATAATAAAGACCTGCCGGAGTCATTACATTTGAGTCTTTCTTTGTACTGTACTTTGATGTTGTTAGTGGTACAATCTGCACTGTAACCCATCTAGCCAAATAAATAGATCCGTAATACTTTTTTCATTATGCTAAGCCAGATGTGCCATTTGCCTCACTTGTATCATGACGTATCATATTATAACAAAACAAATGACAGTGTTCAAGTAATACCATTGTATAAAAAAACACTAACAGTTTATCACATAATTATATGACAATATTGCCAACATGACTTACTGTGTTTATCAACACACGTGCTCTTTTGTGGATCTTGTAGATATATGGAAGAGCTTTTCTTTATAGCTAATGTAGCCCTGCTTCCTAGTGAACACAGTCCGCTACCAATGCTGTATAACCTGTAGGCTCACATTCCTGAGCCTCTGCCACGGAGAGCCTGGGGCACGTGTAAGAATATGGGTAACCTCGTACTTGGTGCAGCGCCTCCATCTGCGATGGCTCCCACCAGAGGGGGAGTGGTTCCTCGCAGGACAAATATATATCACTCCACTCACACAGCATGTAAAACAACCAATGACTTTACTCTCTTAACCATATGCATCATATATCAACAGGTGTCCCTCCCTAGAGGAGACACTAACTACTGCGTCTCGCAGGACGCTCCCACCTTCACCGGGGGATCCCACCCCGTGTCCAGTACTCACACACAGTGTTTCCCCAACCCTCAAGTGAGATGGATATATATGTGTGGGACTGCGCAGCCACTATGTCCCGTATCAATATATGGTATAGTTGGTACACTTGTTGATGGTTACCTGCCGAGCACTCCAGTGCCCGGGCCTGCCAAGGAGCTTCACAAAGGATCAGATGCTGGTTGGATACAGGAACTACCGTCCGGCGCGATCCTACCCAGATGGCTGCAGCAACGGCTGCGGAGGTCTGAGCCCAGACCTCTGCTCAATATGCAACTGTCTCTGTACTTAGAACGTATCCGATGCACAGTAAAGGGAAACTGTAACCTGTCTGGGGCCAGTCCCTACATCCGCTCCACTCTACGGGGACTCAGGTCCCTAACTGGGCCGGGGTATAAGGCCTAGTGTAGGGGCTGTTGGCCTCCCTACACATGGAGCTCCGTCTCCTTCCTCCTCCCGCTGGTTCTGCCCCTTGTGCGCTCACTGTGCAACCCTTTTACCTTCCTCCCGATATTCTAGCCACCCTATAGGCTCCCTGGCGTCACATGGTATTGCGGTGCCTGCTGGGACTCGTTGTCCCGTACGCTCCACCCTATAGGAGCCGTCCCTCCTTCGTGGGCTTTGTAACCTGTGGCTGCGCATGCACGACCTCTGCTCCCTAGCCACTTTCACGCCCACAAGAAAGGAATAGTAGAGGCTCCACAGATTTTATAAATGCAATAATTTATTGAAGCCGAATAAAGTGTCCAATGTCTGGGCACTCCTCGGGAAAGGCTGCTGTGACAGCCGAAACGTTTACTTTATTTGGCTTCGATAAAAATAATTGCATTTATAAAATCCATGGAGCCTCTACTCTTCCTTTCTTAAGGATGAAATAGTGTCCATCTTGTTCTATTCGTAGAAAAGAGTATACTAAAAAGGTTAGTTTCAAATACCAGAAACACTATCACATGCAATTCATACTGCATCTTACATGGAGCCTGTATACACCTCATACAGTACCTAATCGAATGTTGCAGCAATTTCAATATTTCAGTAATATACAGTGTAAAACCTTTTGGAGAGAATTATCAATAGAAATAGAGTAATGTTGTTCTATGCTTTTCACAAGTTAACAAAAATGTAAGATTTAGGGGCACATGTATCAAGTGCTGGTAAGGGTTATCTCACCCATTCTGGTGTTAACTCCCATTCAAATCAATGGCAGTTAATGCCTGAACGGGTGAGATAATCTGTGCCAGCACTTGATACGTGTGCCCCTTAGTTTTGAGTTATCCTAATTCTGTAACATTTTGAGTGTATATTAATGAAACCCCATAGTATCGTACAGTTTCCACCTGAGCATTCAGTAAACACCACATAGCAGGGAGAGATAATATACAGTAACAGAAAAAGGTTTATGGGGAGCAAACAGAGGTTGGAAAGGAGGGGACAGATAAAGTTATAGCAGGACTGTAATGCGTTTGTACAATTCTTTAGATTCCCTGTGTTTACTTTAACACACATTGTTATTGTATTCTACAAAATGGAACATTGCTGCCATAGTGAGTCGCATGCTCTTTGTCTGTCTCCTAATACTGTAGGTAGAACAAGATCTACAGTAATTAAAGGACATGGGATCGCCCACGGCAGTAATTGCCAGCATAAGACAGTAAACTATACAGACGAGACCACGAGTATTCTAAAGCTTGCCTTAAACTAGCCCGGTTACATGTCTAGATGTAACCTGGCTAGTTTAAGGCATGTTTCAGGTATTTCTTCATTTACTAATGACCCATAGTATTAACACACCAGGGGTCCCTGGCAGTCCCATTCAGTTTGAATGGGACTGCCAGGGACCCCCGCTGTTAATCTAATGGGCTATTAATCAATGCAGAAATGCTGGGTCTAGTTTAAGGCAAGTTTAAGGCATGTATCCAGCATGTACCTGGGTGTACCTGGGTCTTTTTGGCGGTTGCCACTGGTTTGGGTTAGAATAACCATGGGCACTACAGTAACAGTCTATTTGTTTTATATTTTCTTTTAGTACAATCAAATTAAATCTGCGCCATGTTTGGCATTTTAACGACAAACATAATTTTGAATGTTTTTACGGTATGACTCGAGCTTCGCTCCGTTTCTTTAGATAAACACAGGTGAAGCAATCAATCTCCTCTAACAATAACTGTAAAACAATGCACTGTATATTTATGCACTCTGATACAGGTAACCTTGCAAAAATAGCAGAGCATTAATATGTTCTATGCAGTGTAAACCTACTCTTTCCTTTCCTTGTCTCTTAAAGAGCTAATGATAAATGTCTTAAGTTGGCAAGGGAGTATACATACAGTAAGTCCATCTGTATTACAAGTATTTTGATATGGAAATTAGAGGTGTTTGTTTTTAAAAGTAGTGTGGTAAATGATTATATATAATCATAGATGTGACTGTGTTCTTTGCTTTGTCTGTTTTTGTAGCCACATGTTTCTGACAGCAAATGTAAGCAATTAGGAAGCTGCAGATGTAAGCACAATATAATGTACTTTAGTACACATTTTTCCTACAGTGTAACACCACTAGCAGTTAAATACAAAGTAATACTGTAAATGTACACAAATTGCACTTAAAAAAGCCCTTGTTACTATAATTAATCAAAGACAACAAAAAAAAACAATAAATAAGTCCATACAGTAGCCCAAAGGGAAGGAATAATTATGACCAAGGCAATAGAAAATAAGCACACTGGATATTGAATGTAAATTAAATCAGAAATAACTAATTTCATAATTGTTAGCAGCAATCTACAGTATATGGGAATGAGAATTTGGTGATCGCTGTTAAAATACAACAATTTCAATATAGAAGCAGTAAAAAAACAAGGCATCCAGCTATTTGGAAATAAAGTCCACTAGAAATATGTCAGCATCAAAGTTCACAGTAGCATAGTGGTTTTTGACTTTGAGTAACTCCACAGCAGTTTACCTGAGACACACCAGCTTACTGTATATAAGTTGTTGCTGACAATAACACAATTAATTAGTTCTTTTTAGATATATTAAAAATTTTAATTTTATTATGAGGTTTTTATATATTACTTATAATTTGGCCTCGTACTTATTAGTTACTAGCTGATATACCCGGCGTTGCCCGGGATGTAAATGCGTAATAGGTAGTATTATTTATAAATGGTGGAACAATAGATTGAGTATTTGTTGGAAAGGTTGGATAATAATGTTGAAAAGAAAGATGGAAGAAAATGTAATACGATGTTGTATAAAAATGGTTTATTGTAAATACACCACAGTACAATGTATATTTTGGTGACATAAGTGATGTAAAAATGTGAGGCGTGTGTCCTGCTAGGGTGTGAGCGTGTGTGAGGCGGCGGGTGGGTGTTCAGTACGGGTGGCACGTGGGTAGGGAATGCTGGCTGTGGGTCGGGGTCCTGCTAGGGTGTGAGGCGGTGGGTGTGTGGCGAGTGCGGGTGACAGCTGGTCAGTGATGTTGTTGCGTAGGGGCAGGAGGCGGCAGGTGTGTGTCGAGTGTGTGGGGTGGGTGAGAGGCGGCGGGTGTGTGTCGAGTGTGGCGGGTGTCTGTTGAGTGCGTCCAGTGGCTGTGTGGCGCAGGGGTGTGAGCAGTGGGCGGGTGAAAGGCAGAAGTGCGGGTGGGCAAAAGGCAGAGGCGGGAGGGCGGCCGAAAGGCGTTGAAGGAGGGGAGGTGAAGGGAGGGTGAGGGGAGGCAGAGGGGAGGTGAAGGGGGGGTGAAGGGAGGCGGAGGGGAGGCATAGGGGAGGTGAGGGGGGGGTGAGGGGAGGCGGTGAGGAGAGGCAGAGGGGTGGTGAGGGGAGGTGAAGGGGGGGTGGAGGGGAAGGGGGGTGAGGGGTGTTGAGGAGAGGTGAAGGGGGGGAGGTGAAGGGGAGGTGAAGGGGGGGTGAAGGGGGGTGGAGATGAGGTGAGGGGGGTGAGGGGTGTTTAGGGGGGGTGAAAGGGAGGTGAAGGGGAGGTGAGGGGTGTTGAGGGGTGGGTGAAGGGGAGATGAAGGGGAGGTGAAGGGGGGTGAGGGGGGTGAGGGGGGTTAGGGGGGGTGAGGGGAGATGAAGGGGGAGAGGTGAAGGGGGGAGGTGAAGGGGGGGAGGTGAAGGGGGGTGACGGGAGGTGAAGGGGGGGTGGAGGGGAGGTGAAGGGGAGGTGGAGGGGAGGTGGAGGGGGGAGGTGGAGGGGGGAGGTTAAGGGGGGGAGGTGAAGGGGGGGAGGTGAAGGGGGGGAGGTGACGGGAGGTGGAGGGGGGGTGATGGGAGGTGGAGGGGGGTGATGGGAGGTGAAGGGGGGGTGACGGGAGGTGAAGGGGGGGGTGACGGGAGGTGAAGGGGGGGTGACAGGATGTGAAGGGGGGGTGACGGGAGGTGAAGGGGGGGTGAAGGGAGGTGAAGGGGGAGGGGAAGTGGAGGGGAGGGGGAAGGGAAATGGAGGGGGGAGGGGAAGGGGGGGTAGGGAAAGGGGGGGAGGTGATGGGGGGGAGGAAGGGAAGTGGGGTGTGGGGGGTGCGTGAGGTGATGGGGGGAGGTAAGTGACAATTAATGTATCATGTGGCCGCTTGCTCCCCCTTCCCCCAGTGTCTGCCGGTCATCTGCCCCCCCCCGAAACCTTGCGTCTGTCCCCCCCCCCCGAAACCTTCCGTCTGTCCCCCCTGAAACCTTCCGTCTGTCCCCCCCCGAAATGTTCCACCTGTTGTGGGCCGCTCACTGACCCGTCCGCCTGCTCGCTCCCTCACCCGTCCGCCTGCTCTCTCACTCACCCGTCTGGCCGCTCCCTCACCCGTCCGCCTGCTCGCTCACTCACCCGTCTGCCTGCTCGCTCACTCACCCGTCCGCCTGCTCGATCACTCAACCGTCTGGCCGATGCCTCACCCATCCGGCCGCTCCCTCACCCGTCCGGCTGCTCCCACGTGGATGTGAGGCGGGAGACAGCATGTTGTGGCCGCTCCCCCGCTGTGTCCCGGGCACTCGCTCCGCTCCCCCACTGACTGTAGCGGTGCCGGGGTGTGAGCTTGGGGGTGGGGTGTGAGTGTGTGAGTGTGTGAGTGTGTGAGTGTGTGAGTGTGTGAGTGTGTGAGTGTGTGAGTGTGTGAGTGTGTGTTTGTGACCTTTGGGCCGTCACTCCGCCTCAGGCCAATGAGAGGTGTGCGGGGACGGGCGGGCCAAGGGAGCCTTATGATTGGCCTGAGGCGTAGTGACAGGCCAAAGGTCCAATGCGATTTCCTCTAGGGACACAGGGAGACACATACAGACACATACAGACACAGACACATACGACAGTTTGACAAATATATAGATAGATATGTTGTCTGTGGTTTAATTTTTATTCAGTTTTGTAATGCTGGGCTCAGGGCCGGTACTCCCATTAGGCGACTTAGGGTGACACATTTTGGGGTGCGGCAGCAGCAGCAGCAGAGGAGGAGGAGGATGGGTGGAAGTGGGAGAAGAGGACAGATGAGGAGAATGGCGGGTGGCATTGGGAGAGGAGGAGGATGGTAGGAGCGGAGCAGAGTGGCAGAGGAGGTGGAGGTGTCAGGTGGTGGTGGGTGAAGAGGACTGAGGACCACGAGAGTAGAGCAGGGTGGCACAGGAGGATGACCATGGAGCAACACACCCCAGCGGTCTGACCCGGAAGTATTTACTGACTTCCGGTGTCTGCTGCTGCTTGTCGTCCTCCTATACCATCCTGCTCTGTTCCAGCCATTCTCTATCCTCTTTTCCTGTCGCTGTCTGATGTCCTCCTTTGTCCTCTTCTCCCGCTGCCGTCCTCCTCCTCTGCAGCTCTGCTCCACCTCAGACTTCCGAAGCCAGGAAAGCGAGAGGGGGAGGAAGGGGTGGAAGAGGAGGAGTGAGTGGGAGCGGAGAAGGAGGGGGGTGGGAGAAGAATAGGAGAAGGAGGGGGGTGAGAGGAGGTCGGGGTGACAGAGGAAGAGGAGTGGGTTAGAGAGGAAGTGGAGGTGGAGAGAGACGAAAAGAAGGAGGGGTGAGGGCAGGAGCGGGAAGGTGAGTAAGAGGAGGAGTGAAAGGGTGGGGGGGCGGGGAGTGGTAAAGGGGTTGAGAGGCCCTGGCAGGGGTATATAAGTTTTGGGTATCCTCCTTTTTGGTCCTGGTTAAGATGGTTATGGCAGCACTGAAACATTGACATTTCTTCATTAAATTTCTCTTTTTTTTTTTTAAATATTCTTTTTTTTATTTAAGACTTACAAGTGTCTTATCTATTGTATGTACCCTTCCTGTGCACAATGACTCATGTCTAAGTAAGCACACTCTTCAAATCTAAAACAATAAGACAACTTTTAACTTTTAAAGAGTATTTATAACCGGAATTAAATAAGTGTATCAAGATCTCCTATGACAATATAATCAACTCAAGCTTGTTTTATCAGAAGGTAAAGAAATTCTCTGTAGACAAGCACAGTTAAGGGTCATTTTTGTAAGTAGACAATTGTAGAGCATAATGATTTGTATATATGTTAAAGCCTGTCAGGGGTTATTTCATTTAAAAAAAAAATGTTTTTTACTGTTTTATTCTGTTCTAATTAATTCTGTGGTTTTGCCTTATCAAATATTACAATTGAAAATGGAAAATATCACTAAATACTCTGGCAGTTTTTTCTCATAGTTACCAAATGTAATTTTTTTAAATAAATACAGTATCATTACAGTTTCACAGAAATAGTGACAACGTACCTTTTAATTTTGAACTTGCACGTGGGATTTTCAGACATAGAATACATTGGGTGTGTTAACTATACAGTTCAAAGATTTTCCAGATTTATGGGCAATTAGTTTTATGAATAGTAGACTTAGTCAGTCCAAAGTAGCACAGGATTGTAGTATTTCTACTGTAAACAAAATGGTCTCATTGCAAATATAGAACTATGCACATGTGATCTTTGATCTTGTAACAATAAAAATGTCATGGATTATTTATATATGAATTTCAATATGGATGTTTGCACATTGGTTGCTTTTTGTCTTGAAACTAAAATATTTGCATCCTGAGGGAACGTGTCAAGAGAAGTTTATGTTGAATGTGACATTGAAACTTCACTTGCCCTTGTAAAAGTTGTGAATGAAGATATTGTATCCTGTGCTTAAACCTGAGGTTCTTTAGCCTTATACATTGCATCTCATCTTATTCATTCACACAATGCAGGACTAAACATGTTTTTACGTTTCCCTTGTTCAGACATTATTCTCATCATCACTGCCTTATATATCCCTAGAAAACATTTGTAAGGTAAGCTTTGATTTTCTCAAGGCTGGCAATAGAGATTACCCCACTTTTGACCACCTATCACCACTGTACAGCAAAAGCTGTAAAATGACTGCATTACTAATAAGATGTAAATAATAAAATACAGTAAAATAAAAAATAAAACTTGATAAATAAATCAAGGTGTCTCCCAAAGCACAATCATCCAGGTCTTAAATTTTTGTACTCCCTAGTGTCCCTTGCTTCAGCATACAGGTACTGTATATATATATTTTTTTTTGTTCTGTGACATGAATATAGGCGCTGGCAAAAAGTATTGCTGGTAAGCCACTGAATAAAGGGAATATTGTTATGATGCACTACAATCAGTGCTAGTGGCCATTTTTGCACCCCTCAGATAATATGAACTAGGTAAATCATTGTTAAATTATTGTGTAAAAATCTACCATTTCATGGAAAACATAAGTTACTGTGACGGAAGCTACAGTTGTAGTGTTCAATGCACTATTGAACTACATGACCCATGAAGACCCACATGGTGTAGTATATTCTAATTGGAGCAGATAAAATGTTTTAGTCCTAGAATAGAGTATGTTGCTTCAGGTTGATATGTCTATTAACCCCTTAGTGCCACCAGGGCCTCTGCACCAGAGTTCCGCGGCCACTTTGACAAGTGCATTCGTGTGAATGTGGTGGCCCTTAACTCAGAAAGGGAAGAGTCCTTCACTGTAGATCACATCTTGTGCTCCATAAGAACACAGGACACTATATAACCTAAAAAACAATCACACATTGGACATGACAACCACTATGTCATCAGACCACTGGAGTGCCATCTTTAGTAGTGTCTATCTTTTGGGGTACTCAAAGGTTTGACTTCGTGTACACAGGATGCCAGGGACCTCCAAATTGTCTTGTTCAGATTAATGCTTAGGGTTCTGCCATATATAGGAAGAATATTTAGGTTGGTCTGGTAAAATGTATCATATTCTGGAAATAATCTTCATGGAGGATAAAGACTCACAGAGCCCCACAAAAATCAGAATTCTTTTTTTTAGCTAATGCTATGTAAACAGATCATTTAATATTTTAGTGTCATTTAGGTTAATTAGAGACCACCACAATCTGGTATGCCCAGTCTTTTTTGCTTCCCATAGAAATTGCTTAATTTTCACTGTACTGTGATCCATCTGTCTGCCCCCCCATTCTTAAAAAATAAACAATTTATTGTTTATTTGTACAGTATTTATTATATTTAAGGTATTTTGTGGCAGATAAACCCTATTGGCACAGTGGGGCCCAAGCATCAGAAACAAATAACGCAAGGGTCAGTTGGGGAAATTCTAAGTAGTACTTACTGTAAGCAGAACTGACCTAAGGAAACTGTTATACTGTACATTGCAGACATTATATTTTTAATGGGGAAAAAACCCTGAAAACATACACTTAATAAACCAGTTTTCAAAATTGTGAGTTTTGTTAAAATCATGAAATTAAAAAAATTACAAAAAAGAAAGAGTGAAGTCCTCATAGGTTCAAAAATATCAAAAGTCCCTTTCGTGCAACATATAACGATATCCTTAATTTTCTGCCTATGGCTTTGCAGAATATAATCACTGCACTGTTGACTAGTGTACTAAAATCAAGAAGATCAAGAAGAATCAAGAAGGTGATTAGCTTCTACTGATATACTGTACGAGAACATTTGTTTCTAATGAAAATTAGAGAACATAATGACATTGGGGGCTATTTATCAAGTGCCTAAAAACAGCACTGAGAACGAGTAGTCAATGTCAATTTAAGTAGCAATCGGAAGAAAGTGATGGGTCTAGTAGTTACATTTTATTATAATATTTGCATTACTAATGCTACATAATTCTACATGCCGTATTCTGCAATACCTGCGTTAACAGACAAGCTGATACTCACTGGCCAAAACAGATGAAAAGTAGCTACATTTTTTGATTCTTGTATAAAGTGCCTCTTTAAGCAGCACTTCAACATAAAAGTGAACATTTCTATACACTGATATTTCTCCTCTATTCTGTAACTTATTTATGCTATATTGTTAGAATTTTTGTCTGCATTTTTGCATTTAAAATTATTTAAAATAACTCATTTAGAAAATGTATCCTTTGCAAAACTTTGAAGTGTTTCTACAAGCCATGAACATTACTTTCTACACCCTCTATCAGACCCCCTCCCCAGATCCCAATAAAACACACCACAAATCTACATCCACCACCAGTCTAAGTTCTTTCAAATCTAAGGCTGTCACACATTTTAATCTGGTCTGTAACTGTTTCATACGCCCATAACATAAATTATCTTTAACTGTGCATGCAATGTTTTGTATATAATGTATACCCTGCTCATTATGTAACTGTATTTGTAACCATGTATTATTTGTCTTAACTCTGTGCCCAGGACATACTTGAAAACGAGAGGTAACATCAATGTATTACTTCCTGGTAAAATATTTTATAAATAAATAACAATGATTTCTGGGAGGATAACCATGGACAGCTTTATTTAATGACACATATCAAAATATATCACATTGCTGAACCCCCAGGGAACCAAACAGATTGCTCCACCTCTATTATAAGGGCCCAATGGATACCCTCAATGCATACCCACATTGCCACTAACCACGCAGGCCACAAAACACATCATACGGGAAGGTCACTCTCATACCGGCCGCCACAGCTGAGTATGACACTGGCCTGCCCAATAATATATAACAGGAGGCTCAACACACCTCAAACCATAGAGCTAAGACCAACTAGGGCCACACTTCTCCCACAATCAAACAGATTCCTTGAATTAGTTAAACCACTCACACAAAGTCAATTCCACAACATATTCCAGCTCTAGAATAACATACTTTTGCCATATTTCTTCCTCTTTCTGTGTTTTCCCACAGCTTCCCATACAGTATATCGGAGGGGACGGGTGGAATCTTGTACTCCCCGAGTTTAGTAAAGAGAAACCTTCTCTCCCCCCCCCCCCTCTTGCTTCTGCCATGCCGTCCCTCCCCTATTTACTGACAATACTGACAAAACTGTAACAGGAAAAGAGTTTACAATGAAGAAGAACAAGTATATTAAATTTACACCATCCTGACAGACACAGGAAATAACAGCAATTATGACAACACCAAAACAACTTTAACTGTCAATTTTTTTCGGCAACAAATAATCCATTCCTTCATGATTCCAAGTTCAGACAAGGCCAGTAGCTACAGTAAGTACAGAAAGTATTGATACATATCATGTACGCTTAAATAACGTTACTGTGTCCTGTAAAATCCCTGATGCTGATAAAGAAATGTGCATGCAAAAAATACAAGGCTGTAAATCCACATAACTAAGAAGACAGGCCTTGAGAGACCCATACATAACTGTTTGTTTTGCACTTAGTATTAGTATTTGGGACTAGCTAATACAATGTTTGTCCAATGATGGAAACCGGTCAGGACTAAACCAAGAACCAGAGAGAGCGAGAGAGAGAGACAAACCAAAACCCCAGGGTAAGGGGAAGAGTTGTTGCTGGTGGCAACAGACAGAAAACAGCTCTGGCACAGAGATTCAAAGTAATAGAGGGGACAAAAAGGGAGAGACTGAATCAAACGTAACATAGCAACAGCAGAAGCAGGAAAGAAGAGCAAAACACAGAGATATGATAGCACAGAGATAGGAGGAGGTGCTACAGGGTACCATTTGAGCAATAATGACTATGAAAAGCTGAGGGGAGACTACGATCCCCAGATTAACTGGACTCATGCGTGCCTGGTTTAGGCAAACGACTATGATATTTCTAGTCAGTTTTAGCAGCTATAAACAGAATAATGCAACCCACATTGCAATCTTTCTGCCAGTTACTTCATGGCATAAGTAAACGTGCTAGGAGGTACATATCATTTCCTAGTGAGAGGACAGAGTGGCAGGACATTAAATTGGCATTTTATGACATAGCAAGGCTTCCAAACATCACACAGATGCAGCGGCCGTAATTCGACCATTATCGGACCAGCGTCTGTGAAGTCTACTGTATTCCACGCGGCATTCACTATAACATCTCCCCGTGAAGGCTGTCTATCAGACCTTTGTTTACTGTCACTGTTTACCTGGATTACGTGTAATCTGATTTGTGTGGTTGCAGTTCTGCGCGTATCCTCCAGAGGGCAAAAGTGAATCTCCTTGCATACCAGGGGTGGGCAACCTAATTTTCAATGTAACCACAGGTGTGGCGAATTACAAGTGAAAATAGCCACACAATGTGAAAATTGAGGTATTGTGTTGCGCATGCGAAAATTTTAAACACACACTGTTTGAACAAGTTTATAAATTCTCAGGGCCGTTCTATAGTGTGTGCACCCGTGCGTGCCTGTGCGAACGTGCGTGCACGTGACACATGCTTTTTGTGTGTATGCTGTGAGCGAGTGAGGTACTGTGTGTATGTGTGTGTATGTGTGTGTGTGTTATAAATACGTTTGAAATAAATAAAGAAATGCTTAATAAATTATTTATTAACATTGTACATACAGTACACACACACACACACAAAAACACACACAAAAACACACACACACACACATTTCAGTGGTGGTAGCGGCATAAAACCATTATAGAAAGGCTGCTAACCTCAGCCAACTATAACTGCCACGCGCGCGCATGGCGCAGCAAGCGCGCCCTCTATAGAACAGCCCTCAGACCGCAACCCCCCTCATCCTCTCACCCCCCTCTTCATCCTCCTCTCACGCCACCACCACTACCCTCCTCATCATCATCTCCACACCCCTCATCATCACCATCTCATTTAAACCCCCCTCATCACCATCTCATTTAACCCTCCCTCATCACCATCTCATTTAACCCCCCTCATCACCATCTCATTTAACCCCCCCTCATCATCTCCCCCAGCACCCTTGGTCTCCCCCATCATCAAGCACACCCACCCCCCCACCCCAGTGGTGAGAGTCAAAATTTTTAGTAACAGATTATCTCTCACCAGGGGGGGAGGGTAGAGAGAGAGAGCCGGGGGGGGGGGGGGGAGGAGTGAGAGACAGACGGGGGAGATGTTTTGTGTTTATGTATTATATTTATGTTTTTTTTTAATGTTTTTATTCAGTTGAACAGGACTGCATGTGGGGGGGGTGGAAGAGACCAGAGGCCCCCTCACATCACTCCCAGCCCCCTCACATCTCTCCCAGCCCCCCTCACATCTCACATCTCTCCCAGCCCCCCTCACACATCTCTCCCAGGCCCCTCACATCTCTCCCTAACCCCCTCACATCTCTCCCAGCCCCCCTCACATATATCTCCCAGCCCCCTCACATCTCTCCCAGCCCCCCACACACATCTCTCCCAGCCCCTCACATCTCTCCCTAACCCCGCACATCTCTCCCAGCCCCCCTCACATATATCTCCCAGCCCCCCTCACACATCTCTCCCTAACCCCCTCACATCTCTCCCAGCCCCCCTCACATATATCTCCCAGCCCCCTCACATCTCTCCCAGTCCTCCCATCCATGCCTACCTTGTCTTGTAGTAGAATCTCTTGAGTCAGAGCAGGCGCAGCACGGGGAGAGGAGCGCTCTATAGTAGCAGCAGACAGGAAGTTCCGGGTCAGGCTGCTAGATGGCACACCTCCCCTGCAGTCCTGCTTTCATATCAGGCTTTCAGCCTGGTGCCGCATACCATCTCCCCCTGCCGCCTGTTAGCGAACGTAAGAAATCCCCCCCCCCCAGGGAGTCCCGGCAGCCCTGTTCGCCACAGTTTCCCTACCAATTCGCCACAAGTGGCGAATGGCGCCAGGGTTGCCCACCCTGGGTCTATACAGTACAGTACATTGGGTAGTGGGTAGACAATGTGCAGGTGTTTAAAAAAGAACAGCTAAAAACAGTATCTATTACAGCAGGCCTGCCCAACTCGTAAAGTGAGAAGGGCCGAACTGCTCCAAGGAAAAAAAAATTGGGCCGCACGGGTTAAATCATCATCATCATCATCATCATCATCATCATCATCATCATCATCATCATCATCATCATCATCATCATCATCATCATCATCATCATCATCTCTCCTCCAGCACCTCTCATCATCATCATCATCCTCATATCTCCCCCAGAACCCCGCACTATCAACCTTTACGATACTCCCCATCTATCTCTCATACCCCCATCTCTCCCCCTCACCCACACAATACCCCCCTCCACATCAAACACACAATACCCCCTCCACATCCCCCAGCCCATTACATGTCAGCAGCCCCCCCCAAGTCAGCATCCCATGTCAGCATCCCCCCCACAAGTCAGCATCCCCCCCATGTCTCTCTTCCCTCAATATAACACTCTCTCCCCCTGCCCTAAATCACACCCTCTCCCCCTCCTCTCAATATGAATCTCTCCCCCTCCCCTCAATATGACACTCTCCCCCTCCCCTCAATATGACACACTCTCCCCCTCCCCTCAATATGACACTCTCCCCCTCCCCTCAATATGACACTCTCTCCCCCTCCCCTCAATATGACACTCTCCCCCTTCCCTCAATATGACATACTATCCCCCTCCCCTCAATATGACACTCTCCCCCTCCCCTCAACGTGACACTCTCCCCCTCCCCTCAATATGACACTCCTCCCCCTCCCCTCAATATGACACTCTCTCTCCCTCCCCTCAATATGACACTCTCTCCCCCTCCACCTAAATCACACCCTCTCCCCCTCCTCTCAATCTGTCTCTCTCCCCCTCCCCTCAATATGACACTCTCCCCCTCTCCTCAATATGACACACTCTCCCCCTCCCCTCAATATGACACTCTCCCCCTCCCCTCAATATGACACTCTCTCCCCCTCCCCTCAATATGACACTCTCTCTCCCTCCCCTCAATATGACACTCTCTCTCTCCCCTCAATATGACACTCTCTCTCTCCCTCCCCTCAATATGACACACTCTCTCTCTCTCCCTCCCCTCAATATGACACTCTCTCCCTCCCCTCAATATGACACTCTCCCCCTCCCCTAAATGAGACGCTCTCCCCTCAATATGACACTCTCTCCCCCTCCTCTCAATATGACACTCTTTCCCCCTCCCCTCAATATGACTCTCTCTCCCAATCCCCTCAATATGACACACTCTCCCCCCCCTCAAAATGACACACGCTCCCCCTCCCCTCAATATGACACACTCTCCCCCTCCCCTCAATATGACACTCTCTCCCCCTCCCCTCAATATGACACTCTCTCTCTCCTCAATATGACACTCTCTCTCTCCTCTTCAATATGACACTCGCCTCCTCCCCTCAATATGACACTCTCTCCCCCTCCTCTCAATATGACACTCTCTCCCCCTCCTCTCAATATGACACGCTTCCCCTCCTCTCAATATGACACTCTTTCCCCTCCCCTCAATATGACACTCTCTCCCCCCTGCAACTTACATCATACCCTCCCCCTGCAACTCACATCACTCTCTCCCCCCTCTGCACCTCACATCACTTCCCCCCCTGCACCTCACATGTCAGTAGCCCCACCTCACATGCCAGCAGCCTACCCCCTCACATGTCAGCAGCCCACCCCCCCTCACATGTCAGCACCCCACCCCCCCTCACATGTCAGCACCCCACCCCCCCTCACATGTCAGCACTCCACCCCCCTTCACATTTCAGCACCCCCCCTCACATGTCAGCAGCCTACCCCCTCACCTCTGCACCAGCCCGTTTTTCACACCCACCCCCCACCAGCCCGTTTTTCACACCCACCCTTCACCAGCCCGTTTTTCACACCCACCCTCCACCAGCCCGTTTTTCACATCCACCCCCCACCAGCCTGTTTTTTCACACCCACCCCCACCAGCCCGTTTTTCACACCCACCCCCCCCCACCAGCCCGTTTTACACACACACACACACACACACACACACACACACACACACACACACACACACACACACACACACACACACACACACACACACACACACACACACACACACACACACACACACACACACACACACACACCTCTTAGATCAGCACATCCTCTCTCCCCGGTACTAAGCCCCGCCCCTGGCATGCTCTGACCTCCAACCTGCCCCCGGCATCTGGCTATTGAAAAAAAAAATAGTCACGGCTGCCGCATCCTCCTCATGCTGCTGCTGCCCCCGCGCACCGCAAAACCCAGGGGCGGGGAGGGGTGGAGGGGGTGGAGGGGGGGGGGTGGTGGTGGAGGGTGGGGTGGTGGTGGAGGGGGGGGAATGAATCGCCGCCATTTTTTTAAACTTTTTTTTTAAACTTTTTTTTATTTTTATTTTATTTATTTAATTAATTAATTGGCGCCCGGCCGGAGTCATCGGGCCATATGTTGTGCAGGCCTGTATTACAGTGATCCATTGTTAATTGACCTTGGTCACTGAAGACGTTATCTAATTTAGACGTTTCACATTAAAATATAAAAACAGAATGATGTGGACATTATTTTACATTGCTATGCAATTGCTGAATGGACATAAACTGAACAGTGCATCATGTCAAGTATTAGCAAACCAGACTGCAGTTACGCATATTTAATATTTTCTGCAATTAATGCTGGAACAGATAAGAAGGCGACTTTAGCAGAGATATATGGCAATTCCATTGACAAATGATTTCTTCAAATTTTCATCGAACCATTGTGGGTGGAAGAATTCGATAAGGTAAACTTTATCTATGAATGATTGCTTTTTTCGCACAGCCCCTCCTCCGGGAAGTACCAGAGGTTATTGGTCAGTGCTCCCAGATTTTGCCGGTACAGTATGTTTGATCATGGCGACCTCAAAAGGAGAATGGTCGGGTTTAATCTATTTAAGATTCAGACTTTCTTAGCCTGCAATGTGCCACCACTGGTTTACCAATACTATAGCAATAACGGGCCGTCCATCACTGAAAACATGGTGAACCTCAATCCTGGCTACCTGGCCCCGCCTGACCAGCTTCAGCAGGCATCTGTCAACTTTCAAGTCGATTACATGAGTGAGCCAGCTGTTACGCACAATGCTGTACACCCCTGACATTGGGTCATTTCCACCTAGTTGGCAAGGTATATAATGAAGGTAAATATAATGCATTATACAGTAGTAACTTTAATTCCCAATGACACGCATACACTACAGTATACAGTATCTGTATTGTACTATATGCCTGCCATAGCCGTCAATGCAAGTACACATGCACACTAGCGCTTGAGTTGATGTATGTACACTAGCTCAATACGGTACTTAAAGCATAATTTTTTTTTTCAGAAATGAAAGTTGGAAATCGAACGTCAAAAGATGATATGAATGAAGTTCGATGGAACTCTAAAATTGCTATTTTATTATACTTTGCCTTTTTTACTTTTATACAGTATTACCAGCTTCACGATTTTAAAAATGTTTCACACTTTTTTGGGGGGACAACGCATACAGTAATTATCCATAGATTTATGTCATAACCTTTAGTAAAATTTCACAACGAAATGTGTCATGCTTTAATTCAGCTTCCTGGTAAATGGGGTGTATAATGCCTTCACAAATGATGGGACATTGAACAGTGATGTTGCATATTGCTGTACAGTATTCTTGTAATTAGACATTGCATGTGTAATTTGTGCAGGGCAAAGAAACCCGGAAAAAAATATTAATATTAATATATATATAATATAAAATATTAATATTAATATATATTTTTTGGGGGGTGGGGGGGGGGGGTTTCTATTCAATACCAACATTCTCAACTTTTGGCAGGCTTGGTCTGTTGTTCATACTGTTTACAGAAATATTCCAAACACACAAACATGGTCTCAGGCACTGTAGTGAAAACTTTTATTACTTTTCAAACAGTTCAAACAGTTTCTTTCTAAAACTTCACACTCCACCAGCATTACACCAAGACAGACCGATTGAGTTGCACCTCCTCCCCACCTCCCACACAAAAAGCCAGGCAAATGGCATTCGACTCTATCAACACCTCCCCTGGGCCATAGGAAATTCACACACAAAGACACAAAGTTTCAGGCTTTGGATCTTGAATGAGAAATAATATTTCCTGGTTTCACACGCAGTTGCATGGCAGACAAGTCCTTCTTTGGGAATTTGGGTTGAAAGCCTTCACTGCCAATGTGAAATTGAAGTCCGGAAAAAAAAAAGGCATACTGTATCTCCCCCCCAACCCTTGAGCAGGAGAGAATAATTATCAGGTTTAGACAAAACCTTATGTGATGCTTACTTTTCTTATTTAAACAAATTTCAAAAATTTTAAATCACTACCTTTTTATTTCTCAATGATGTTGCATATTGCTTTATAAATAGAGTTTCCATGTGTAATTTATGCCGGCTAAAAAACCCCGAAAAAAAAATATTAATATTTTTTTTGGGGGGCAGGGGGGTTTTCTATTCCATACCAATATTCTCAACTATAACTCTCAACTAAAATCACTACCTTTTTAATTCTCACTGATGTTACATATTTCTGTATAATTAGACTTTGCATGTGTAATTATGCATGACACCCTGGTGCTATTGCTGGTATTCTGATGCGCAGGACAGGTTCCCCCTCTTGCATGGCAAAAAAAACCTGAAAAAAAAATATTAATAATTTGTGGGGGGGGGGGGGGGGGGGGGTGGTGGGTGGTGGGTGGGGGAGTTCTATTCAATACCAACATTCTCAACTTTTGGTAGGCTTGGTCTGCTGTTCATACTGTTTTCGGAAATATTCCACACACAAACATGGTCTTAGGCACTGTAGTGAAAACTTGTATTACTTATTCAAACAGTTCAAACAGTTTATTTCTAAAACTTCACACTCATCCCAGCATTACACCAAGACAGACCAATTTGCACCTCCCCCACCCCTTCTCCACATACTGTACACAAAGCCAGGCAAATGGCATTCAACTCATTATCAATACCTCCCCGGGCCATAGTAAATTCATACACAAAGACACAAAGTTTCAGGCTTTGGCTCTTGGCTGAGAAATCACATTTCCTGGTTTCACATGCATGTGCACGGCAGACAAGTCCTTCATTGGGAATTTGTGTTGAATGCCTTCACTGCCATTGTGAAATTGAAGTCCGACAAACATTTTTAAAAACACTACCTTATTATTTTTCAATAATGTTGCATATTACAGTATGTATGGATACAGTATTTGAAATAAAAGGAATCTTGGCTCCTATAGAATGCCTACTTACAATGTAGTCAGATAATATGAGCAGTAGGAGATAAATTCAGATGACTGGATAGGAATGGTATATTGCTAGTAAGTGATGTGGTCTAATAATGATGCAGTACGGGATGACTGGATCAGGATAAAATGTTGCTGGTAACTCTCAAGGAGACATGAAAAAGGAGAAAGACCAATTGTGCAGACCAAAATGTATCTTAAAATATG
This sequence comes from Ascaphus truei, assembly GCF_040206685.1. Lineage (NCBI taxonomy): Eukaryota > Metazoa > Chordata > Amphibia > Anura > Ascaphidae > Ascaphus > Ascaphus truei. The sequence continues at coordinate 99,586,836 of NC_134485.1, read as the reverse complement.
CAGAACGATATATATGTACTCACATTGTGTACATATAAAATTGGCACATAAAAGTTGTTGGGCGCCAAAGGACGTTCCGCGCCATGGGGGTAAGGGTACAGGCCGCTTCCTGGTCACTCGGTTCTCTCTGCACGTGTGTTTACTGTTCACCTGTTCCGCGTCTTGCGTCACTTCCGGTTAGGATTGCATCACATCCGGTCTTTTTCGGAGCAGAGAGAGAGGGACAGTCTTGGATCGGCAAGTCCTCCTGGGCACAGCCTCACGGCACGTGGCAATGGCTCTACGCGTTTCGCTGAGCTTGTCAGCTTCGTCAGAAACAACTTTTATGTGTCCATTTTATATGTACACAATGTGTGTACATATATATCGTTCTGCCTCAACCTCTGGGGTGTCAAATACCACCTAAAAATAAATTTATAAATATTTTCTTTTAATATTGTTCATAATGATGTGTTCATTGCATTGATCCAGATATTTTCTCAGTCCTCCCAAGGAATCTCTACCTGAAAATCTTGGGCCCTGTGTGCAAGGGGCTCTAAATTCACGAGAGCAAAGAAATTGGTAAATAATTGAGATAAGACCCCACTGAAAATTTATATTTCTGCATAATTCCTCAAATACAGTACAATTTGGGAAAGACCCACCTGGGGACAACTGCTTAAGATAGTGGGAAACTTGCAAAAATCTAAACAACTCAGCTAAACAAAAGTACTGCACCGACACACTTTATTCGAGCAAATACCCAGTATGTACCTGGCAGATACCTGGAATGCGCCGCTCCTCACCTCTGACAAGCCCCGTTGCATTTGCCTTCCCAGCCTGGGTTCATGCCTGGCTGATGGGCGGCTGATCTGTTAAATGATAATGATTAGGATTTAATAGGCTGCAATGCTTCGCGTGTCTACCAGATGGCATAAATTCATGAATTGTAATGCAGTATATATATATATACTGTGCAGTATTGCAGCCAGCGGGAATAAAATGCTTCAATCCCTGCCTGGAAAATACCTCAATGCACTCAGGCAGAAAACAGTCACAAACCTCAATACACCCGGGTATACCCGAATTCGTGGGACTAGCCGAGCTCGAATAAAGTGTGTCGCCAGTGTAGCTGTTGACCAACCCAGACTAAAGTCCGGGTTGTCAAAAATAGGGATACATCTCAAAGGGGCTGAGGCTAATTGGTAATTGGATTTGGCCTTATACCAAATCTTAATAGAAAATTTAATTACTGCCGAGTCAAAAAGGTCTGGTTTGAGACCCTTTGTTGGTTTGTTCATTTTGGCTTCATTTTTGTTAAATAAACCATGACACGGTGTAATATGTCATGTGTTGTTGTTCATCTGAGGTTGCATTTACCTAATTTAAGACCTGCTAAGGAACAGATGATTGTTATTATGTCCTGATATGTAAAACCATGGAATTCAAAGAGGGTGTACTTTCTTTTTCACACCACTGTGATAAAATAAAAAATTAATAGACGATACCGTTCTGTGGCTAACGAAATGCTTTTATTAGTGCGAGCTTTCGAGATACACTGATCTCTTCTTCCGGCGATGTTACAATGAATAAAGTAAGCAAAGGGTTTACTTAAAAACAGTGTCTCTTGGAATGTTATCTGTGCTCGTCCCTCCCTGTGTGTAGATGTGATTTATGGCTAGAGGTGTTAAATGGTCCCTGAATGTTAGTGATGCAAGAGTGTGTGTGTGTGTGTGTGTGTGTGTATCTATGTGAATATAAATTAATGAAGAGCCCACAGTGTATACAGTGCTTTACAAAAGGTGTGTGTGGAGTGGGAGTGTATATTAATGGTATGGGTAGGTGTGGAAATGTGAGAGATAGTTGCATTACTAAAAGTGTGTGAAGATACTATGTGGTCCCTATTGGTGTATAGGGATAGAAAAACATGGAGTATTTGTATGTCTAAGAGACAGCTGTGTGTGCATACATATAGCACAGTATGTATAGACATGGCCTTTAGCACCTTTAGAATTTCTGTCACTGTTTAGGCCACCGCTAAGCGGTTTTTATTTTATTTAATATGTAAATTTATATTAATTCTAAATAACAAGATTCTTTTCGAACACAGTACCTAGTCCTTCATCTTCAAATAATCTACAGTCATGAGAAAAAGAAAGTACACCCTCTTTGAATTCTATGGTTTTACATATCAGGACATAAAAACAATCATCTGTTCCTTAGCAGGTCTTAAAATTAGGTAAATACAACCTCAGATGAACAACAACACATGACATATTACACCGTGTCCTAATTTATTTAACAAAAATAAAGTCAAAATAGAGAAGCCATATGTGAAAAACTAAGTACACCTTATGATTCAATTTATTTATTTATAAAATATTTTACCAGGAAGTAATACATTGAGAGTTACCTCTCGTTTTTAAGTATGTCCTGGGCACAAAGTTAAGACAAATAACACATGTTTACAAATACAGTTACATAATGAGCAGGGTATACATTATATACAAGACATTGCATGCACAGTTAAAGATAATTTATATTATGGGCGTATGAAACAGTTACAGACCAGATTAAAATGTGTGACAGCCTTAGATTTGAAAGAACTTATATGTAGAACCACCTTTAGCAACAATAACTTGAAGTAATCGTTTTCTGTATGACTTTATCAGTCTCTCACATCGTTGTGGAGGAGTTTTGGCCCTCTTCTTTACAACGTTGCTTCAGTTCATTGAGGTTTGCGGGCATTTGTTTATGCACAGCTCTCTTAAGGTCTGCCACAGCATTTCAATCGGGTTGAGGTCTGGACTTTGACTGGGCCATTGCAACACCTTGATTCTTTTCTTTTTCAGCCGTTCTGTTGTATATTTGCTGGTGTGCTTGGTATTGTGTTCATACCGCTACATGAGGTGGCAAGGACAGGGTGGCAGTTGTGGTGCTGCACTTGCACCAGACATTGCCTCAGTGGAGCCAGTCGCCGGCACTGCTTTGCTGAGGGGTTTGTGGCCTCGAAATTGACATAGCATGTTCTATTAGGTTACAGAGGGGTGGGGGGGGGGAGGAGGAGGGGGAGAGGGGGAGGAGGGAGAGGGGGGAGGAGAGGGAGGGTGAGGGAGGGGGAGGGGGAGGAGGAAGGGGAGGGAGGAGGGGTAGTGGAGGAAGGGGGGGAGGAGGGGTGGGAGGGGAAGTGACTGTCACCCAAAGAAAGGAGGGGGAGGGGAAGGGAGTAACGGTAAAGTGTGTGAATGGCGATGAGCAGGGGGGGAAAGCAATGGCAAGATAGGGAGAAGGCAGGGGAAGATGGTTGCGCGACACCATCCGGGCCACATTCGCCATTCTCAGAGTCCCCAAGTGACCCCTCTAGCTCCCCACAAACAAATCCCCCCCAAGTACAGACCGGCTGCAGCGTCCGCTTCAACCATCAGGGCGTCCTGGACTGGGTCTCTGCAATGTCGTCTCCTCGGTTCTGTAAATCCAGAAGGGGCAAACGGTGCAGGGCCACTCCAGAAAAAAACCCCAACCTCCCAAACACTCCACCCCGCCCCCCCCAATCAAAGGACAATCAGAAACCTCCGCACCACAGGTTCCACAACTCCATCCGCCCCAACTCCCGCGAGATCACAAGAGGCGGGACTCCACAGCATCAGCGACGGAATCCCGGTCTCTCCGGCACTCAATTGAAGTCGGGGAAAGCAAGCAACTAAAGGTGAGTGGATTTCCCTTCTGCAGGCACATCGATGTTGGAGCCCATGGGGGCTCTCTGCGGCATACAAAATTTTGCAGGTAGTCAGTCAGGTCGGAAGGTACCTAGATGGCCTCACTCCTTTGATGCATCCTGACTGGCTAGTCTCTCCAAAGCCCTGATGGGGGCCCCCACTTGGCCATGTCCCTAGGTCCTCGAGGCTCTTGGCTCAGGCCGGAGGTAGGTGTCAGACCCAAGGTATTGATGATCTGGTCCATCTCCTCAGGGTGTCTAATCGACAGAAACTTCCCGTAATTTATTACTTTTAATCTGAACGAGAACCCCCACCTGTATTTTAGGCATTTCTCTCTCAGCAATGTAGTCAGTGGTCTCATTTCTCTGCGACGTCCTATTGTCAAATTGGACAAGTCGCTGAACACTTGAATGTCTTCATCCTGGAACCGTATGGATTCTTTGTTCCTGCAGGCTCCTTTTAGTAGTTATTTGGCTGAGTAGCTGTGCAATCGGACAATTACATCCCGTCTTCTCTTGAGGTCATCTGATCGGGGGCCCAAAGCTGCGTGAGCTCTGTCGATCTCTAAATCTCTGTCCTCCAAGTCTGTACATATTTGTTGGAAAAATTGTGTAAGTAAGGCTTAAGGCAGTCGGGAGGGACTGTCTCTGGAACATTTCGTATTCTAAGATTCTGTCTCCTATCACTATTCTCCTGATCTTCGAGGCCATCCTTGAGCAAATTAATCTCATATCCCAATCTTGTATCTCTTCATCTGCAGCCGTTTGTTGTTGCAGAGCTTCCTACAATTTAGTTTCCAGCTCCTGCGTCCTCTGTGACAGGCCAGCCATCTCCTCCTTAAGTTCAGTGACGGCAGCTTTAAGATCTTTTTGCAGTGAAAGATGTAATTTTTCATGCATGCCACTTAGCAGGTTCTCCAGTTATACTCGGGTAATTTCTTCCCCCATCTCTGGGTTTTCAGCTGGCTGCTCATGACTGCCTCTCATGGCCTCGGGGCTGCGTGTGCCGGCAACATCTTTCTCTGCCGAGGTCGAGCCCGACCTGCGCTGCGGTGGTGAGAAATACTTTGTAACCGCATGGTTAGTGGGTCTCTTCGTCCTGTTGGACATATCTGCAGCTTTAGCTACTTTTAGCTGGTATTTTCAGATTGAAATAATCTCGGGGAAGGTACTTTAAGTATATTAGACTGCCGAGGGTCCATGGAGCTCCCCTTCTACACGTCTATCCCGGCTGATGTCACCGGAAGTCCCCCGTCAAGTATGATGATTTAATTAATATTTACACAAAATATATTCGAGTTTCATTCATAGTAACGTACTTCATTTTTACATAATATGTACAGAGAAGTAATATATAGCATAATTTAAGGGTATTATAAATATTATGAATGTATTCTTGTTTATATTTTGCACTATTGACAACGAATGTCATTCACATACTGTATGTTAAATGTATATAATGTTATTGGTATGTTACCAGTGAAGAGTAGTGATCATTTGTTGATCATGTTACAACTCATTAACATTTGATTACCTGCTTCTTCTTCTGCCCTTGTTCGGCCTGTGTTGCTGACTCCTGGTATGCCTACAACGATGTTCGAGTGATCACAGTATTCAAACAATATTTGCACACTGTGTAAGACCGTCATAGTAGGTCCTCCACCTGTCCTTCATTTGTATGCTGCTCCCTGAGCCATTTTCTCCTTTAATGTATACAGTGTGTCTGAATATCGTTTTTTGCAGTGCTGCAATGTCTGTGGTACGATCCCAATGCTGTTAACAGTAACAGCTATATCCTTCCATTTGCAATTTTATTATGGCCTTTGAGGTTTTGGATGCTATGTTGCCAAGAATGGCATCTTAGCACACCCCAATTTTTTTTATGATGACTATGTTTTCTACATCCAAAATCATTACATTCCATAGCCACTGTCTCTTTGCTGCATCATGGGCCTTGTTGCTGATCTCTGTCTCCCTGACTGATTCTCCCATGCACCTCTGACCGGTCCCTCCCTCCTCTCCCCGACTCCTCTACCATACTCCTATCCTCCTATCCTGCTTTGTTCCTGGACTGAGCTTTGGATCACCCCTTCTAATCTGCTCACCCTCACTCCGCTGCTCACCACACCTCCGCTCTCCACCCCTCATCACACGCACTCCTCTCCACGCCATCAAAAAGACATTACAGAACTAGAAAAAGTGCAGAGAAGAGCCACCAAATTAATAAAGGGAGGTATAATCTAGAAAAGAGGATCTAAGAGGGGATATTATAACTATATACAAACACATCCAAGGAAAATACAAGGAGCTTTCAAAATAACTATTCATCCGAAGGGCAGTACAAATGACACAGGGTCATACCTTAAGGTTGAAGGAAAGGAGATCTCACCAGCAACAAAGGAAAGGGTTCTTTACAGTAAGGGCAGTTAAAATGTGGAATTCATTACCTATGGAGATTGTGATGGCAGATACAATATATGTTCAAAAATTGATTGGACATCTTTTTAGAAAATAAAGGTGTACAGGGATATACAAAATAGGTAAAAATGGGAACGATGTGTATCCAGGGAGTAATCTGATTGCCAATATCTGGAGTCAAGGATTAATTTATTTTTTTCTTATGAGATATCATTAGATGATATTTCACTGGGTTTTACTGTATGTTTGCCTCTTTCTCGATCAATATACTGTAAATACAAATATAGGATAAATTATCTGTCATTTAAATTTAGCATAGGCTGAACTTGATGGATGTACAGTATGTCTTTTTTTTCAATCTTTTCTACTATGTAACTACAGTACTGTAAGTACAGTAAGTAAATAAATAGTATAAGGAATTGAATAAATATTAGTTATAATGTTATAAGCACACATGCAAGCAAAACGAAATATATATTTTTTCTCCAGAAACCATAACTAGTCTGCATTGTAGTTCAGGGTGTCAGTATCTGCCCTGTAGCACCTGATTCCTCAGGGCTTTTCTCAGACACCTTTTTCTCAAATGAATTTTAGGCAGGTTTTAAAGCCTTGCTCTATGACCTTGATTTTCTGCAGCTGTACATTGCAGGTGGGTATGTCCAGTATTTAAACTCTTCTCCCTACATTGAAAACATGTCTCCTTCTAATCTTCTTATGTTACAGTTGTCTTTCATTTTATCTGATAATATACATGTAATTAAAAGTATTTTATGTCTACTATGTTATGAATGAATCTTTCACATTAACGGTACATACTAAAAAGAATGAACATCGGAAATGGAATAAATACGGAAGCAAAAAAGTAAATGTATTGTATATTTGAAGTAATATAAAAATATATTATTGCACACAAATGAAAGCTGAACCTTCGCTCAAACTGGATATAATTGAGCAATTTTTGAGTAATCTTTGAATGATTGTTTTTATGTGGGTGCTGCCTCGGGATTAGTGATAATATACAGCAATAAAACAGTAAGAAAAAAAGAGAAAAGTAATCCCTTCCATAACAGTGGAGCACTCCTTAATTAAATGAAAAGAAAGTAGGCCAATTAGGAACATTTATTGATGCTACAATAAAAACATATATTGGTAAAGGAATAGAAATGCTTAATGGTTTGAATATAAAACTTAACATTTAATAAAAACCGCTTACTGTGAAGCTGAACTAGTAAGTTAAAAAAGACTAATACTGTACTGTACTGTATGTTTAATTTATTTAACAACAAGGAGAGTAAAAGAGATTGCTACAGTCAATGCTGAAGATCATTTGAAGCCTAAATAATAAAGATGCTTGATATATATCGAAAGGTGGGACATTTATTTGCACCCATCTAATGGGCACTAATTTCACTCCTGCCTCCGTGCTTCCTAGGGCAACGAAGATGCTTAGAGTTTGGGTGCCTAGCAACGGAGGACACCATGCTACTGCAGAAGCTACATTGACATTTTACGCACACGCATTAAGCACTTTATGAACGGCTGATCTCAGCAGTTTCTAAAATGGCCGCCACCATGGGAGACCACAGGTGATGTTGCATCTCGTGATTGTTGGAAATTTACATTTTTTGAATGTTTGCACTGGGCTTTGTGGGTATAAATGGGAGCCACTGCCACTGTTCTGCTGCACCCCCTGAAGAAGGTCCTCCTATTGGACCAAAACGTTGGTTTGTATGTGCCATGTTTCTAATACAGATTTAATGTTTATCTTATCTGAGTGCTGTTTCTTGATTTCCTCTGGGGATCAGTTTTGGTTATGTGATATTTCTATGGAACAGTAGAATATATAACAGTATATATAACAAAAAGTAAGTGCTTGCTAAGAAATTCCAATAGTAATGAATAAATTATATTAAAGTGAATAACAATTTCAATGTAAAGTAAGGTGTTTGTGAATATTCACATACACAATGATAAATACCAATGTGAATTGTTATTTAGACAATAAGGTGTGTATATAAGAGTGTAACAACTAATTTACAGTGTACAATAATATAAAACAAGTTATACAGTGATTGATATAATAAAAGTCCATAATTTGAAAGTCCATATAATGAATAAAAGATATAAAGTGCTGTGACGGGTCCGCAGCTTCGAAGAGGATGAACCACATCCATGATGATCTGTTTAGAAAAGGGAAAAAAGAGGAGCGTGCCTTATAGCTTGTTGACATTTATTATGAATGTAAAGGTAAAGTAGCACACTCAGTGCTAGTTAGAACATGCACATTCAGAGATACATACTGTATGCCTCATAACAGTCATACTCATCTGTGAGGAACTTCTATACTCCAAAACAAAGGACTGTCACTCATAATCCGGGGGCCATGGTAAAATTTAAAATTCACACCTTTAAACTGTCCAGGATACGATAGTAGCATAATTGTCTGAATGTAGCAAGCATACTGTACCACTCAGAGTAGCGCTTTGTATCTCAATACACTAGCCGCTTGTGGGGCATGGCTATGTGACACATCCAAACATCTGGGTCCCAACACGTTTGTCAACAATGAACATAAGATACAATGTAGGGAATGGAATGGCCATAAGATATGTACCTGTATAATGTTAGAGATGGCATTAATCAAATAATATAATGAGGACACTGAATTAACATAAGATAGTGACCAGGAAATAGAATGTACATGAGAATATAATGATAGAAATGGGATGAACTTCAGGTACTGTAAAATGTATGAAATTAAATGAACATTGCATATACAGTAGTGTAAGACATGGTATTAATATATGTTGTACTGTAAGAATGGATGAATAAATATATTTAAATAATATAGGAAATTGAATGAACACAAGTTATAATGTGTAAAATGGAATGAACATAGGAATATAATGCAGGAAATTGAATGAGCGTGTGATATAATGTAGGACATGTAATTAATATGATGATATATTGTCAGAAATAGAACGTACATAGGATATAATGTAAGAAATTGAATGATTTTAGTATAATATGCTTAGTCAGTCATGCCTCACTTTTTAAACCAGGTAGATTAGACATTATAATACCTTCACTTTCATGGAATTTAAAGTGTTCTTAGACGTATCCCTATTTAGTAATGTCACGGGAGATCAGGTAATTTACACCTTTTTACCGGGATCATTCACTGAGCAAAACATGTTAGTAAAACAAATTGTCATTTATTCACATAAAATAGGCGTACACATAATGGGACACTAAATACATAAGAAACATACACTTACTGGGGATCTGGGCTACAAAACTAGACTTTCCTAGTGTAACGGCTGAGGTGGGGATGTGAGTACACCGACCTTAGACCACGAATCCGGTTCTGGATTGTGCAATTCGTAGTCATTCGTAGCCGGTTCAGGGTTGGAGAAATCAGGGAAATCCAAGGGCAAGCCGGGGTCAGAGTTGGAGATGTAACAGAAGTCGATGTCCAGGCTGGAGTTCGGCAATAGGTAGTCAGGTACACACCGCTTCAGTGTAGCAGCTGAAGCATGGGAATGGCCTCTGCGCGAGGAGCGGGAGCTGCCCATGATAAGGTCTCTGCAAAGGGAGAATGCAGCTGGTCTCAGGAACAAGGCAAGGCTAGCACTAGGAATCCAACGCTTCAGCACAGGATGCAGACCTCTGCCAGGAGGGAATGCAGCAGGTCTCAGGAACAAGGCAAGACTAGCACTGGGGTTCCAGTGCTTCAGTACAGGAACCAGATGGCAGAGCTCTGCCTGGGGTGAATGCAGCAGGTCTCAGGAACAAGACAGGGCTAAGCCAAAGTAGCTTGTGGCAAACACAGTTACATCCAAGGGAATCTTGGGTTATGCTCAGCAATGAGTCAAAGGGAGAGGCCAGTATAAGAAGGGCAGATAGCCAATCCCAAAACAGGGGTGTGTGGGAATTTCTTCAATGCCAGAGCAGAGAAACAGAGCTGCAGTGATTGCAAGCACAGGTGATAGTGCTTGCAAATCCATAGGAAGGTCTGTCTGAGAGCTCACCAACTCTGCAAGAGTGAGCTCCAGCCAAACCCAGGAATGGATTCCTCACACCTAGGTGGAATAGAATGTAAAACAAAGTCTTTGGGTTGACCGGGACTTGTCCCGAAATGTCCTGGAACTCAAATTGGCATGAAGTTCCTGATGCCACCGCTGTATCTGCTCCAGAGGTGCTGAAATCCCTTGACCTGGAGCTAGCTTCAAATGTCCAGGAACTATTTTCAGCTTATAATCCTAAACGCGACAGCTACATTCACTTCTCAAAACTTGGCCCCGAAAAAAGGGACAGAAAATGTCTCGAACTGAATTTTCTGAAGCCGGCTTGCTGCTATTACTTCAAGAGCATCTTTTCATACATTCAAATTTGCCGCTGATGTTCTGGTGCTTAGAATCCGCTCTCTGGATTGGTTAAGGGTTTCTTATAGTATTTCAGAGTTCATTAATGAAATACTACGCCAATCCGAGCGTGGTAATATTCCTACTGCTAATCAGAGCGCTGCCAGTCTACTGAAGCCGGGCAAGCGTGGATTCAGAATCTGCCAAGGGCATGCGCCAACTTGGCACCTTGTCCTGCAGAAGCCACCCACTGAGTTAAGCTCCTCAAAGTCTGGGTTGGGGCAAATGTTGGTCCGATGACTTCCATTCACCCCAGGACGTGAGTACTTGAGGCTAACTCTGGTATCAAATGGCTTTCACACTTGGCAACCTCTGAGGCTTTCATGTTCGGGTCCTGAGTAGACTTGATGGCACCAAGCTTGGTAGCCAAATGGTCTCTCGGAACCCTGGACCTGGAAGTCCCAGCTAATATTACTGTGCACAAGCATATACACACCTTAAACATTCTGTTTAATAAAATATATACTTTATACTTTCCTAAGTCTTATAGTTATGGGGAATAGAATAAGAATCAGCACTTTTGTTCCTACTAACCATATTCCCCACACACTATATATACCGGACTTAGACTTTTAAAACTCCTTGCAACCTTATGTATGGTTGGAGTACCCCCAGAACCCTATACCAGATTCTTGGAGACCTGGGCATTAACTTGTCACCTCCTCTTAAACTAGGGACCCCTTTACCATTCCAGGGATACCACACATCCCTATGCCCCATTTACCTTTCTGGTCTGTGCTGAAGCAGGGAATTCTAGCGATGAGTCGCGCAAACGTTTTCAAGGTTAGATTTTACCGGAGCAATGTGTCTCAATGTATATGAGAATTCGACCTGATTCCCGGGTACATTTTTGGGGTATCCAGTAACTCTGGAACCCGGCTAGGTAGACACATTCTGACAAGACTTTCTCCGTAACCCCCCTTGAAACTCATAGCTTAGCAATCTCTGCTTTCTGGCACACATTCTGACAAGACGTTCTCCGTAACCTCCCCCCACCCCCTAAAACTCATAGTCTAGCAATCTTTGCTTGCTGGTACTCCTGGAAAGGTAAAAAACACAACAATTCTTTATTGTCACACATTTTTACAGAATGCATTAACAATCACTGGGCTTAAGAGCTGACACTCCCGAACCCCAATACATGGATCAGAGGTAACCAAAAGGGCTTAACCTTTATTATTGAGCCTGGTTACCCACTCACCGTCACAAGTAACTTGGGGTAAAAAATGGCAATATGTATGAAATATCATCCCTGAAATGCCCTTTTTTTCCTATTTATACTCTATGCATATTACTGGCTTGTGTTAACTTCTTGTATAAAATTGTTTGATCAAAATGCTTATCCCTTTCTATGTTAAAATGCCTTGTTTAGTGAACATCTGAAATGTGTTCTGTGATTTTAAACTAAACTATTTCTTGAGTAGTTAACCTAGTAATTTTTAACTTGAATATGTACAGTTTTATATGTCTAAGGTTGGCAAATATTTCTAGGGTCTTTTAGCTATGGTTTGCATTATTGAAGCATCAAAGGTCAGAACAGTGACGTTTAGTAGAAAGCAATCTCTGTTTGTTTTTTTTGTTCTTATTTTTTCCTACTAACATCTGATTCACTTTCATTAGAATCCTTCACACGCTAAAGATTCTCTAAAATAAAAGATTTTTTTTACATATGTAATTTTCAATTCACATTTTTATGGATTATCACAGGGGGGTGCAAAGTTTGCCTCCTGTGCCCCTCTGCCTGGTCTCCTCTCTTGCTCGCCCCCCCTGCCTGGTTCTGGCACAGTGGGGTCATGTGACATCACGTTGCCGCCGTGACGGGTTACCATGGCGACACATTACCGAAGACACCACCAAGCCGGCAGAATCAAGGAAGGATAAAGTTAGAGGACTCATGTGGTCCTCAGGAATTTAATTTAAATGCATTGAGGGAGAGCGTGGGACCCCTGTAACAGCCGCACACCCCCGTTTGACACCCCTAGATTAGCATTAGAAGCCCATTTTTTTAATTTATTCTTAGTTATAGCCAGTAATTTTTTATATATACTGCATTTTAAATTATGACAATAATTTACCACAGATATGTATTAGTGGTCTTTCTCATGCAGTACTCGGAAAGATTCCAAATAAATCTTTCTTTCTCTCCCCTCACACCCATGCCTCTCTCTCTCTCCTCCCCCCACACATCCAACTCTCTCCCCCCCCCCCCCCACATTCCCTACCTACCTCTCTCTCTCTCTCCCCCATACCTCCTACCTCTCTCTCCCCCGGCACCTGTCACCTCCCTCTCCCCCTCCCCACCCCTATCTCTCTCCCCCAACCCCCACATCTCTCTCCACACCTTCCTATCTCTTCCCCCCCACCTCTCTTCCCTCTCCCCTAAACAACTGCACCACTCTCTCTCCCCCCACCCTATCTCTCCCACACCCCACCACCTCTCTCACTCTCCCCACACCCCAGTTCTCTCTTTCCCCCCACACTCCCACCTCTCTCTTCCCCCCACACCTCCACCTCTCTCTGATCCCCCACATCCCCTTCTCTCCCTCCCTCCTACACCCTGCCTCTATCTTTCCCCTACATTCCTACCTCTTTCTCTCCCCTACACCCCCTCCTCTATCCTCCCTACAGCCCTGCCTCTCTCTCTCTCCCCACCTCTCTTTCACCCCCTCACCTCTCTCTCCCCCTTAAACTCCCACCTCTCTCTCTTTCCCAACCCACACCCAACCTCTCTCTGTCACCACAACCCCACCTCTCTCTCCCCCCTGCACCCCAACCTCTCTCTCCCAACCCACACCCTAACCTCTCTCTCAATTACCCCACAAACCCCACCTCTCTCTCGCTCTCCCCCCCACACCTCAACATCTCTCTCTCTCCCTTCACCCAACCTCTCTCTCCCAAGCCACACCACAACCTCTCTCTCTCTCTCTCTGACCCCACAAGACCACCTCTCTCTCTTCTCTATACCGACCTCTCTCTCTCCCCACCTCTCTCTCTCCACCCTCCACCTATCTCTCTTTCCCAACCCACATGCCAACCTCTCTCTCTGCCACCATAACCCCACCTCTCTCTCCCATCCACACCACACCTCTCTATTTCCCCTACACCCCAATCTCTCCCTCCCAACCCACACCCAACCTCTCTATCTCTAATCCTACAACCCCACCTCTCTCTCCCCTCCACACCTGACCTCTCTATCGGTCTCTCTCTCCCGTAAAACCCAACCTCTCTCTCCCAACCAACACCCCAACCTCTCTTTCTCACATATTTTAGAGCGTGATTAGCCTCGATAAGCTAATCGGGGCTACTAGAATTGTACGAGTTTAAAAACCTTTCGATAAATGGCTTCTCAACGCTCGTTTGGCTTTTTTTTTCCTCGGGAAAAACAAAATTGCCGAAAAGGGCTTTTATCGCTGACTTATCGGGGCTCACAGAATAGCAGTAGGCTTTTTTGGTGAAAAGGCCTCGATAAGTGGCTTATCGGCACTTAGTGCATAGGCCCCTTTATATATTGCTAGTGTGCAAAAAAAAGGAGTGTGTGCTGAGCACGTGCATTTTAAGTGAAACTTCTTTGTCTTTAGTCACTGTTTTGTCACAGATATAGTATTTGTGATGGTGATATTTTTAATTAAAATTCAAAACACAATGTCAGTGACAAAACGCAAAGAAGTTTGCTCGGCGCACACCTCTATTTTAGCTATTTGCACTTATATAGTTATTCTAACTTTCTCTGTGTGTCTCTGTGTATATGCGCATGTGCTTCTCTTCATGTGTCTCTGTGTGTCTGTGCGTGTCTGTCTCTGTGCGTGTCTGTCTCTCTGTGTCTGTGTGTATGTGTCTCTGTGTGTGTGTGTCTCTGTGTATCTGTCTGTGTGCGTGCGTCTGTGTGTGTGTGTGCACGTGCGTGCACATGTCTGTGTGTGCGTCTCTGTGCATCTGTGTGTGCATTTGCGTGCAAGTCTGTGTGTGTGTGTCTCTGTGTGTGTCTATGTGTCTCTGTGTGTGTTTGTGTGCGTCTGTGTGTGTGCATGTGTGTCTCTGTGTGTGCATCTGTTTGTGTGTTTGTATGTGTGTCTGTGTGTGTGTGTGTCTCTGTGTGTTTGTGTGTGTACCTCTGCTGCCTCTGTGTGTGGGCCTCTGTGTGTGCCTCTGGTGCCACTGTGTGTGTGCCTCTGGGACCTCTGTGTGTGTGGCTCTGTATGTGTGTGCCTCTGGGACCCCTTTGTGTGTGGCTCTGTATATGTGTGCCTCTGTATGTGTGTGCCTCTGGTGCCTCTATGTGTGTGCCTCTGTATGTGTATGCCTCTGGTGCTTCTGTGTTTATGTGTCTCTGGTGCCTGTGTGTGTGTGCCTGCCTTTGTTGCCTCTAGTACCTCTGGTATCCCTGGTGGCATTGGTGCCTTTGTCTTTCAAGCTGGGTTGATGTTTCTCCTGCGCATGAGCGGTGCACCGAGCCGGCAGCTTGTGCGCATGTGCGGTCAGCCCGGCCGCCACTGCGCATGTGCAACGGGCGTGACGGCCAAGCGCGATGGCCGGTGCCTATTAGTAACGTGACGTCACTTGCGTTCCAGCTTTTTTCCCATGAAAACCCTGTAGGCGCCAGCAAAGAAGTTTCACATCAGAAGACAATTAGTAGCTTTGGTAACTATAGAACCTGGGTATATCCCCAATTTTCCATAGCTAGTAAGTTCAAAATAGTTGATATGGTGTTACCACTATTATTAGTACTTCCTGTAAACAGTGAAATCAGTCCATCATCAAGTTCTCTGTTGCATTGAGGACCTGGGTATACTACCTAGGGCTTCATGCAGTAAGCAGCGATAAGCCACTTATTGCCAGCTTATCGCCAAAAAAGCCTACAGCAATTCAGTAAACCCCGATAACCCGGCAATAAGAGCAAAAATCGCTGTTTTTTTGCCGAGAAAAAAAATGCCAAACGCACCGCGATAACCCACTTATTGCCAGTTTCTCAAACTCACTCAATTCTAGTAGCCTCGATCAGCTTATCGAGGCTGATCACTGCTCTAGAATTGAGGTTTCCTCTCCAAATGGTCCCGCCAGAAAAAGTTGGGCAAAAGGTGGTGAGAAGCTGCCGATAAGCGGAGAGGCGGCACTTAAGGAAAAAAATGCCTTTTTCCTGTATCGGATTGATTTCGGGAGACTATGGAGCTGATATCCATTATTATCACTACCGGAGACCCCCGACATTAATCTGATGCATGGAAAATTCTGGATCTTAAGAGCGTCAGTTACTGTTAATAATGTTAGAGATGCTTTTACTTTCATACTTGAATGCAGGTTCAGTTCTCTTCAAAATCCTCTCAGAATCATTTGGGGACACTAAACCCATAGAAGCTTTTCATGAACTTTATAAACAAAAAAATAAATAAAATTAACATATACTCACCATGGTTTCAGAATGCACAACATACCGACTATAGGGAGAACCAACCCAGGGTTTTGTAGACATTGATGTGCAGCTCTTAACAAATTTTCGCTTGATCTAAACCTAAACTAGTACAAGAGGTTTTAAATTACCTTACATTTAGATTCACTGAAACATCACAGTACACAGAATTGGCTATCTAACCTTAAGACACAAATAAACAAATATCACAATGACTTACTGAAATACCAAAAAAGAAAAACTGAACAATTAGTTGCAGATTACAAAGAATACTGCATCTATATGTGGTTGTTGGATAAACTGAAATGTAACTTTAGCCATGCTACATACAGTATTATAGACAACAATATATTAGATCTTCTGCATTTAAATATATACTCAATAGACTAGAATCTTTTAGGGGTGGCCACTCAGTTTCAAAGGCAAGACAAAAAAAGACAACATATACAAACTCGGTGAGGGGGGCACACATATAAAACAAAGACTGCCAACATGCAGATGCAAACCAAGCTCATTTAACTAGAGATTGGTGAACTCATTATTTTCCCTTGATTCTTCCAGATTTTTTAGACCAAGTTTGATCCCCCCACCAAAATCCATCTGCTGATTGGGTACTTAAAAATCTGAGTGGATTAAACTGAATACGCCATTGGATACAATGCAGTTGGATTTTTAAGCATTTGAAAATTCCATATCGAATCTGAAATCCGAGCAACGAATTACAAATCCGTGGTTGTATTGTTAAAAATCCGTTGATGGAATTTTGTTTTTCAATTATTTTTTATTGAAAGGTTAACAATATATGCTGTATGATACATAGTAATTGTTATAAAGTGTAAATATTATAATTGTTTTCACATTATTTCACACCCACACCACCCATTAACAGTGTCCAATAAAAGAGATTCTAATTTCCTATATAGCATCACAAGGAAACTACCCTGGACCTAAACCAATGGGTTGTTTTTACTTTGTTTGTCACTATTGTCCTGCTGGACTTTGAATAGTATTCCCGCCTTTCAGAATTCTTGTTAAGAATCTGTGTGCTTGAACCTAGTTATTACGTGTTGTTTCGTGTTTTCTGGCAGTGTGTTAATAAAATAGATCCATGTATTTAAAAAGTTGTCTGATTGTATGTCTATACAGTGGCGACATCCTTTATTCTAACTTGGTTAGCTCCGCGAATTTCAGATTATCCCGGTTATGTGCGGTTTTGTGTCTTTTTCGGCCGGAGTGAATTGCGTTATTTTCGCGCCCGTGATTTAAGCATTTTATTCTCGCTGTCTGCAATACTGCAATGCCATGTAAAAACTCATGGGGGCATTTGCGAGCTGTTGTTAGAAACAATACACTGTATCATTGCATATACTTACCTGCCCTGTTAGAGGGTATAGAGCTACAGTAGCCTAGAATTTATTTGGGACACATACTCCTTTTTGGTCTTCCCTTCTACCCTTCCTCCACCTTATTTTTAATTCGCCGCTAACATAGGATTTGGGTTCCAGGTTTCTGCTCATTCTGACTTAGCCGCGCTGGTTTGAAACGGCTTTCTCCGCCATTACAGTCAATGATAGGACCTTCCTCGCCGGCGTGACCCTTTCTCGCCGCCATTACTGGTCGGACCCTGTTGGGGTCAAGTGAGAGGCTTCCTAACATCTAGGGGCAAAATGAATTTTATTTCTAGGTGCCCTAGAACAGAAGTTCCCACGCCAATTGCCCTAGTTCCCACGCCAATTGCGCGATCATTGCTCTTTTTTGACAATGTTGCCGATCTTGCGGCCTTGCGGTCTGGCAGTAAAAAAACAGTGCAGTAAGCCTCGACATTTGTTACAGTAACTGCACTAATTTTTTGTTTTCTTGTCGTTTCAGGAAAAAACAGGTGGCCTGGGGGGAGGTGGGTTTTTGTGTCCAGTCTAATCTGTTTGTACAGTAAAATGTACAGTATATAAACAGCAGTAATGATGTACACAAAACCTCTCCCCTCTCAATGAACTACTGTACTGTAGACAGAATGAGGAAAAGATAAAGACGGGAAAAATAATATTACTATACAGTATATACAGTTTACAGTATATATATTATACAGTACATTACAGTATATATTATTAAATAATATTCTTATAAATGTGCATTATTCATGTTTCCCCATGATTTACAAATGTGTTCTAAATGGTTAAAAAAAAAAAACAAATACAACCCCCAAATACACTACATAAAAAGCAAGTTACTTTAACTCCCTGTGCCTCAGGCACCAAAAACAAACAGTAGATTTTCTATATACAGCATATATATTATTAATTAATATTCATATAAATGTCCATTTTTCATGTATCTCCATGTTTTACAAATGTTTTGTAAAAGTTTCTCATATTTCAATCTGCCAGAAGAATTTAATAAAGGCTGCAGTATGTATTATTCATGATTATTGAAGTGAAACTTCCTTAGTGGCACCTCATTCGAACTGGGGCAAAAAAGAATTGTGGAGACAGAAATGAAACGGATGTGACGTCAGTGCTGGCAGTTGAGGCCGGGCTGTGTTCTGGCTCAGCCCGACCCCAACACTGACATCACACCCGCTCCACAAATCAGATGCGGCGGCGGCGGCGATAGCCGCCGGCGCCGCTCCTAATGGACTGCGCTCCCTCTACACAGCCACAGACATGCAGCGGCGGCGGCGGCGATAGCCGCCGGCGCCGCTCCTAAAGTCCGCAATTTCCCCTAGGTGGAGATGCGCACGGGCGGCATCCGGGGCAACCCGCTGACCGGCTCCTTGGACCAGGCCCGCTCTCTGTCCCAGCCGCACGCTCTGCCGGGCTGGTAACTCAGACAGAGCCCCCCTGCGCATGCCAATCGTCCCACACGTCCGTCGCCGCCGTACCTAACTGCCGCCGCTGCCCACGCCCGCTGACATGCGCGGTAGTCATGGCGACGCTCGCTGACAGCTCGGAGACCTCCTTGCGCTGCCGGGTGAATGAGGAGGACGGCTTTCCCCCCCTCCTCCTCCTCCTCCTCCCCCGCTCCACATTTACTCACAGCCGAGATCCTGCATTAGTGCGGCTGCGCCGAACTGCTGCTGCTCTCCGCGGGGGCCGTGGACGTGGTGCGGGCCGTGGTGAGCCAGAGCTCCTTCCAGTACTGCGGGCTGGTGACGGCGGTGAGCCCCGGGGAGGCCGAGGGGGCCACCAGCAGCTGGAGGAGTGGATGGGGAACATGAACTTCACGGCTGAGGTGATGTGGGCGCTGCTGCTGCTGATCCCGATCTCCCCGCACCTATTCCTGGCCCCGGCCTTCTCCTCTCTCTTCCCGCTGCTACCTGGCAGAGACCTGCAGGCTCTCAACTGCAGCTGGCCAGACAAGAAGAGGATCCCGGGGCTGGGGGACGTGGAGCTGCCCTCCTTGCCCCCCGAGCTACAGCTTCACATCCGGAGACTCAACCGCCTGATGGAGGGTATTGGGGTGAGAGAGGAGTGCTTCTCGTGGGGCACCTGAGTAGGATCATTGCGGGGGAGCTGGCCAGCTATCCTCAGACGAGAAACCGCAGGAAGCATACACTGACACACACACACAGACTGACACACATACACACTCACTCACTGACTGACACATACACTCACACACTCACTGACTGACACATACACTCACACATTCACTTACTGACTGACACACACACACTCACTGACTGACACACATACACACGCACTCACTGACTGACGCACGTACACACGCACTCACTGACTGACGCACGTACACACGCACTCACTGACTGACGCACGTACACACGCACTCACTGACTGACGCACGTACACACGCACTCACTGACTGACGCACGTACACACGCACTCACTGACTGACGCACGTACACACGCACTCACTGACTGACGCACGTCCACACGCACTCACTGACTGATGCACATAGACACGCACTCACTGACTGACGCACGTAGACACGCACTCACTGACTGACGCATGTAGACACGCACTCACTGACTGACGCACGTACACACGCACTCACTGACTGACGCACGTACACACGCACTCACTGACTGACGCACGTACGCACGCACTCACTGACTGACGCACATACACACTCACTGACTGACGCACGTACTCACTCTCTGACTGACGCACATACACACTCACTCGCTGACTGACGCACGTACACACTCACTCACTGACGCACGTACACACTCACTCACTGACTGACGCACGTACACACTCACTGACTGACGCACGTACACACTCACTGACTGACGCACGTACACACTCACTGACTGACGCACATACACACTCACTCACTGACTGACGCACGTACACACACACTCACTGACTGACGCACGTACACACTCACTCACTGACTGACTGACGCACGTACACACTCACTCACTGACTGACACACACACCCCAGTGATGCGCCCCCAAGTGATGTGCCTACTCCCCCGCTGCCGAGCACCTCCCATGTCCCGTACCTCCGCTGGGGGGCTGGCTGCAGCAGGAAACACAGCCCACAGGTCCACCGGGGGGAGGAGACTCAGACAGAGTTCCCCGTGTCCGCAGCTACGTCGTGGTGGGGGTAGGTCACAGAGAGAGACATACACACCACAGAGACACACACACACACACACACACACACACACACACACACACACACACACACACACACACACTGACTGACCCACGCAGATACAAAGAATTCAGTTACTATAAATATAGATGTGCAAATAGCTAAAACATGTGGTCAAACTTTTGTGTTTTGGAAGTGAAATTGTTTTGTGATTTTTAATTAAAAACATCACCATCACAAATAAAATTTCTGTGACAAAAAACAAAGAAGTTTCACTTACTATGCGCGTGCTCAGCACACACAGCTTTTTTTTTTTATATATTTTTTGGGTCCTGCCAAAATAAAATAAATATTTATTCACTTTCTTGCTAATCATAATCATTGACAACAACCACCCCCCCCCCCGACAGTATAAGAATGAATGACAAAACAACATGAATCAGTTAATGGTTTTTTTACTCTCAATTCTCACAATGCTGTGCACATCAGATTTACATTTTAAATTCGAGAGGGGATTTTTCAAAGCGTTACCATAAACAAAGCCTCTAAGGGTTGGGGGGGGTGTGTGATTACATGCAGGCGCACTGAGGCACACTGAGGCTTTGTAGCTCGGCTATGGACGGATTAATAACACAATGGCAATATTCAGAAGATTAACGACTCTGTGGAGACAGGGGGTTGGTAGGGTAGGGTGACTCATGCGCTGTAAACAGCAAGCTCCCATCTCTAAAAGGATTAGAGTACACGCAGGCGCAGTCAGCCGATTGACGCTTGGCTAGGGACGGATTAAAAACACAATGACTAAAGTAACTGCAGAAAATAAATGACTATGGAGGTGTGTGGCTAAAATAGTTAACAGTACTGTAATTTCAAAAGGCAGTTAATCATAATAATTTGATCAATAAACTCCCAAATACAACCCCCAAATACAGTACATAAAAAGCAAGTCACTTTAACTCCCTGTGCCTCAGGCACCAAAAACAAACAGTAGATTTTCTATATATATATATATATATATATATATATATTATTAATTAATATTCATATAAATGTCCATTTTTCATGTGTCTTTATGTCTTACAAATGTTTTGTAAATGTTTCTCTGATTTCAATCTGCCAGAAGAATTTAATAAAGGCTGCAGTATGTATTATTCATGATTATTTTTATCTTTGCTTTTTTTTTTTCCCCCGATGAAATATAATAAATATTTATTCACATTCCTGGTTATCGTAATCATTGACAACAACCACACACACCCCAACAGTATATTATAAGAATGAATGAAAAATCAACATGAATCAGTTAATGTTTTTTTTACTCTCAATTCTCACAATGCTGTGCACAGCAAATTTACATTTCAAATTCGAGAGGGGATTTTCCAAAGCGTTACCGTAAACAAAGCCTCTAAGGGTTGGGGGGGGGGGGGTGGTGTGATTACACACAGGCGCCCTGAGGCTGTGGCAATATTCAGAAGACTAACGACTCTGTGGAGAGAGGGGGTTGGTAGGGTAGGGTGACTCATGCGCTGTAAGCAGCAAGCTCCCATCTCTAAAAGGATTAGAGTACACGCAGGCGCAGTCAGCCGATTGACACTTGGCTAGGGACGGATTAAAAACACAATGACAGTAACTGCAGAAAATGAGCAAAGCGTTGTTGTGTGTTTTTTTACACAGGACATGCACGACTCCAGTCCCTGAGGGTCGCAAACAGGCACGGTTTTCAAGGTTGCCCTGAAAGCCTGCCCTGTTTGCTGCCCTCTAGGCCTGTACTGGTGCCATTTCAACCCGCTCAGACCCACAGAACGGATTATTTTAAATTATATTTATATATTTATATTTTAAAGATATTAAAGAATGTATTGTATTTAAAACATGTGACTGTAAACCATACTGACTGACAAATGTTTTCACACATGTACTGTAGCAGTAAACCATACACCTGTTGATGTTTTAAATTGCTGTGCACTTAAAATGTTTCAACATTGTACAGTATTTGTAAATAAATGTTTTTGTACTGACTCCACCAATAAAAGGACATGTTGATTTGTCTTACATTGTTTCCATTTGCTCCTTTGACAGTGTAACAAATGTTGAGGCTTACTGCACTGTTTTTTTACTGCCAGACCGCAAAGCCGCAAGATCGGCAACATTGTCAAAAAAGAGCAATGATCTCGCAATTGGCGTGGGAACTAGGGCAATTGGCGTGGGAACTTCTGTTCTAGGGCACCTAGAAATAAAATTCATTTTACCTCTACATTTTAGGAACCCTCTCACTTGACCCCAACAGGGTCCGGCCAGTAATGGCGACGAGAAAGGGTCACGCCGGCGAGGAGGGTCCTATCATTGACCATAATGGCGGAGAAAGCCGCGCTACTTTGAAACGGCTAAGTCAGAATGAGCAGAAACCTGGAACCCATAACTCCGGTTCTGTTCAACCTAGAGGGCTCAGATTCGGTCACCATGTAGTCCTAGTTCAGGCAGGATTGCAATTGTAAGGGTAATCGCGCAATTGGCGTGGGAACTAGGGCCTCGGTCAAGTTCACGGCCAATTGGCATGGGAACTTCTGTTCTAGGGCACCTAGAAATAAAATTCATTTTGCCCATAGATGTTAGGGATCTGGCACTGTATACTGTAGAACACACACAATGTAAATGATACTGTACATGTAGAATAAATGCATAGTTTTATTTTTCGGGTTTATTACACAGTATACTGTACGGCCGGAACAAGGGCAAAAAAACTGTAGACGTGGGGTTTTAAATCCGATTCAGCAATGTGCAGGCATTGTCACACAACGCGATATTATCCATCGAAATCCCCCCATTAGCCGTTTTCTTTTCTTAGGAAAAACAAAAAGAAAAGTTTTAATGTACAGTAATGGTCAGCCCCCTAAAGAAGTACCCAGCCAGCCCCACCAATAATTTTCTCCTGTTCACATGCGCATGCGCCTAGCGTTCCACCAATTGTTCAGTATCTGCAGTACAGTACTGTAGAAGCCGCTCAGCCAATAATATTGCTTACAGGAGAATCGCTTGACTTTGGAATCGCACCGATATTTATACAGTATTGTCAAAATAAAAAAAAAACACAGAAAATAATACGGCAACAATACTCACCATAGTATTTCCCATTCAGCTGGCGCCGGTCCACTGCCAGTCCAGTGTTCTTCATCATCCACGTCGATAGTTTGCAGCGGGACTAGTCCACCTGTAGTCAGCTGGTGAGGCTGGAAATCGCTTAGATACATGCAAGCTTCATCGAAACTGCACGCGAAATCCGGGTCAGCCTCAGACTCAGGCTCAGGGTTGTCACTGACGGCGGAACCGTCATTGGAAGCCGGTGCTGGTGCTGGTGCATTGCTTGGCAGCGACTGTCGTTTCTTAGTTGGTTTTAACATGACCCTTTGCCTTTTGCCGCTTTCATGATCATAGATACCGCAAAAATCCGGTGATACACACCAATACCTCCAACAAATTGTGGCTCAATACGAAGAAAACAGGGGTCGCTACATAACTTTTCCTTATTGCACGCTTCCACATATGAGGAGTTTGCGAAAATTTGTAAAAGTCATAGTTTTCGATAAAATACTGATAAATTTGAACAACTGTTGCCATCTTATCCTCTGTTGCATTAATCGCGGCCCATATCAAATACGCGTAACTTCTGTCAGGTTTTTGGAAAGCGGACTGCACTTGAACACTCATGGCGAGCGGGTCTCTGGAGAATACTGTAAGCGAAACTGGTCTTTGTCTTTCTTTAATATGAAAAGCCTAAATTGATACATTTTTGCAACCTCTTCCTTCAGTCTCAAGGCCAAGTTACAATAGCACACTGTGGCACAGTATCTTTTTTAAATGAAACACCAGCAAGCCGACACATTACTGAAGCGCATGTGCATTACAATTCATGAATATCTGCGATCTGGCGGACACGCGAAAGCATTACAGCCTATTAAATCCGAACCATTATCAATAAACCCATCGACCGCGCGTCAGGCGGGCATGACCCGTTGCTGGGAACGCAAAACGAACGCGGCATGCGCCAGGTGAAGAGCGTCGCATTTCAGGTACAAGCCAGGGAAAAAACGGTGGTTTGTTAGAATAAAGGCTGCCGCAGCAGTACTTTTCACTGTACATACATTTTTGTTTTACCACATTTAGACCTGGTGGTGCATTACTGATCTAACACTGCAATATTGCCTTCATAGCAGCTAAGGTGACTCACTGTGAATATAATAATGTGTTTGTCTATTATTTGATTTGTGCATAAAGTGTCTTGGATCCTTCCAAAAATAGCCAGCAAAGAGTGTCTTGCCTGGAGAAATGCATAAATATTTGGCATTTCCAGTTTATATTTTTCCTTGCGATATTGGAATGAGTGGACAGAATGGTCCAGTTTATGAAATTGCTAATTTATTTTTGATCATTTTTTACCACAATGAAAATGGAAACCCTTTTCCTTCTTGGACGGCAATATTTTCTACCAGAGGAAAATATAACGAAAGCCGTTTATTCAATCGCAGTTTTTTTCATGCATCCTTGCCAGGCTCTTTATGTAGTTGTGATGAGTGGGGGTTTCCTTTATTTCCCCTAGGATGTTTATTAATGGAGTGTGTTGTATACATATTAGATTAAAATCAGTGGAGAAATGTTGGTCGTATTTTGTCATTGTCTAAATACTCCTGTATTTTATCCAATTTCTTGCGTATTTTATCAACTGCAATGTTGTAGTCCTTGCTATTTTGGAATAGCGATGTAGAATGGTGGCGGTCACTGCAGAAACGGAGCTCAGTCAGGATACCATAAAATCAGCTTTATTTCAGGGTGCTGCACATTACAGAGAGACCATCTCTGACGCGTTTCGTCTCGTGGCTGAGACTTTATCAAAGAGTACTTGCTATTTTGGAGATTAACTTTTCCATTATCTTTCAGTTGTTGAAGTTTTAAAATACTTATCCTGACTTTTTTATTACCTCATATGAATTGTTGGAATTCTCTCTTTATAAGTTTTTGTCTTTCTTTTTAAGTAAGATAATAATAAGAATAACTTTATTTCTTATAGTCCTTTTCTTCCAATGGGACTCAAAACGCTTCACAATTACAATATAGCGCCCTACGCTTGTAACACCTGTTCAGATGGTCTTACTATCTATGTTTTGTGATAGGTAACATCTGTATTACATATAAACTTCTTGGAAAACTCACCATTTTAATCAGATGACATCTACCTAAGAAAGATAAATATAGTTTTTTCCACTTTCGAAAATCAGCTATCATCTCTTGTATTATGGGCTTTATATTGTGTGTCTATATCTCATTGCTGCTTGGTAAATAGATTCCTAAGAATACCGGTGTGTTTTTTTTTTTCATTTAAAGGATTGGTATAGTCTCCGAGTTCTCTAGTTTTATCTTAAACCCAGATATTGTACCAAACAGTTTTATCTTGGTTATTATTTCCTCTATTGCTACTTTAGGATTTGAGATAAGAGCATGTTGCCAGCAAATGCCGCAATCTTGAATTGTTTATTTCCAATTTGAATTCCTTTAAACTGCTCGAAATTCTTTAGGTGTCTCAACAATGGATCAAGAGCAAAGTTAAATAATAGAGGGATAATGGACATCCTTGCTTCCTCTCTTTTTGCAAAATGACGTAAAATAAGTTAAGATGAGTCACTGTAGTTGTTGGATATTTGTATATTTCTTTTAGAACTGTTAACATTGTCACCCCAAAATCTTGATTCTTTATGATTTAAAAAATGTGTGACCATGTAATCCGGTCTAATTTTTTAGGGGGTTTAACAATCTTCATGGGTCTACCAGTGTTAAGTGTGGTCATGGCAACAGATTGCCCTCAGAACTGGATACATATTCCCGCAAAGAATGGGGAAAAAATTCACCATCCTCCTGTGCAAAGCCAGTAGAGAGCTATCCAAAAAGACTCACAGAAGTAATCGCTGCAAAAGGTGCATCTACCAAGTACTAATTTAAGGGACTGAATACTTATGCAATCAGTAAATCTCACTGTTTCATTTTTCCTTTGCTGACATTTAACCTCCTCCTCATATAACAGTGTTCATTGTAACCACTACAGCTCTGCAACTTTGAATGAAACTTGTTTAGTTATCCCAAAAACATGATCTGACTGATGACTTTCAAGACAATTACAAGAAAAAAGTTAATTGCTCATCTCAAAAGACTAGGAAGCTATATAGTGATATAGGAAACTCACTTAATTGAAAATTAGCACCACAAACCACGTACAGATTGGGTGGGTAAATGCATAGCAGTCCCCATCACAACAAAAAACAGAGGGTAGCAATCCTCTTGCATAAAAACTTAAATTTCAACATCTTGGAGGAATTTGTAGACCCGTAGGGCAGGTTTCTTATGATCAAATGCATCTCTATACCCCTAATTTTCCAACCATGATTTGTTGGTCTCCACATACCAGTGGATCATCCAGTGAGCGGACTGTCAGATCATAATACTGTAGGTGATTTCAACTGCACAGACAATCCATCTCTTGACAGAAATGACTCCAAACACAGTCATATGAGAGGTAATACCCAATCCATTCAATTTTTAACAGAAAATCTTGATTTCATGGATCCGTAACAAACTCAAAGGCCTCTAGACAGAGATTACGCTTTCTATTGTAGAATTCATTCAATTTTAACATGTATGGATTACATTCTCACATCCCCATCCCTATTACAGTACTAGTAATCAATGAGAGCAAAATAGAAAACATATTGATTTTGGATCATGCCTCAATCTGTTTTGAATTATCCATTAAATTCACTTCCATTGAATCTAAAAATTGGGGAATGCAATTATACTGTATACTTACAACCTAAGTGAATTCAAAGCAGTTGTAACATTTTTTTAGTCAAACTACATAAAGGGTAATGGTGAACACATAGATAATCCACCACTGCTGTGGAATGCTTCCAAAGCAATTTTGAGGACTACAAATTATATTGTATGTAGCGGGTAAAAGAAAAACAAAGATAAAATTAAATCCTGAAACAAACAACGTAACGTACAAAATAAACACATAAACAATCAGGAAACAAAGGATACATACTTATCAATGTAAAATTCTTATGAAACCCTTCTAAAGAAGGGGCTCAATTACAAACAGACACTGAAATATTGGATTCTTTAGAGAAGTAAATAAAACAGGTAGTTTACGATTTAGTGATACAATGCAACCAAATACAATCCCTATCATACAATCACATGGAGAATCCAGGAATAAAATGAAATAAAATCATTAAAAATGTCTATGAAAAACTATATACAGTTGATAAAGACGACACGTTCAAAATGAACAATTTTTTAGAGAAAGCAAATCTCTCTAAATTATCAGAGGAAGAAAAAACTCCTCTAAACAAACCAATTTCTAATGAAGAAATCTGTAATGTAATTAAAAATCTAACCAATGGTAAAGCACCAGGGCTAAGGGATTCATCACAGAATATTATAAAATCTTGCAAACGATATCATCCCAACTCTTAATTACCATATTTCCTCGATAGTAAGACGCCTTTGATTGTAAGACGCACCATCGATTTGGCCGTTACACTCGAGGAAAATTACTTTTTCAATTACAATGTTTCAGGTGAGGTCCCATGTCAGCAGAGGATGAAGCGGGCGGCGGTGGAGGCAGGAGAGGTCCCACGTCTGCAGATGGTTGAAGATGGCAGCGGGTGGGTGTGCGGAAGGAAGCAGGACAGGTCCAAAGTCTGCAGGTGAATGAAGATAAGAAGACACCAGGCATGCGGTGGGGTGCGGTGGCAGGAGATCATAATAGCAGAAGAGCTGAGCAGGATCAGAGCAGCATAGGGGAACGGCTTGGGAGGTGCACATTGTAACCGGAAGTCAGACACCGGTCAACTTCCGGTGTTACAGTGTGCACCTCCAAAGCCGTTCCCCCACGCCGCTCTGCTCCTGCTCAGCTCTCCTGCTATTATGATCTCCTGTTGCCGCACCCCACTGCACACCCGCTGTCTTCTTATCTTCATTCACCTGCAGACTTGGGACCTGTCCTGCTGCATCACCGCACTCTGCCCACTGTCCATCTTCAACGATCTGCAGACTTGGGACCTCTCCTACCACCGCCGCACACTTCGTCCTTCACTGACATGGAACCTCTCCTAAAACATGTTAAAAAAATTTAATACATCGATTCTAAGACGCACTCCGATTTCAGACATGTGAAAATCGAAAAAAAGATGTGTCTTAGAATTGAGGAAATAGGGTAAAAAGTTTTTTGACCATATTTTTCAAACAAAATCCTAATCAAAAGATTTTAATACAGCTAGAATGATTATACTCCCCAAACCAGGCAGACTCAGAATTAGTAAGCTATTATAGACTCTTCATTATTAAATACTGATTTAAAAATGTGAGCAAAGATAATGGCAAACCGAATTAATTTTTTTAAATTAAATAAATAAATAAAACTACACAAGTACATTATGCTATATGTAGGCAATCATTCTAGAGACGCTATGCCTTTATTGATATCTTGTTTTTAGTTTTATTGTGTGTGTGTTGCCATTTGCTAACCTAAAATAACTGAACGTAGCAACTTATTGTATGGTAAGACCGACAATAATACCAAGGAAAATCCCATCCGAATTATCGGTACTTACAATAAACAATGGCAGGAAATAAGGAAAGTATTAATAATACACTGGCACATTCTCTTGGAAGATGTTGACCTAAATAAAACTCTCCAAGAGCATCCATCCATAACATACAGACGTCCACAAAATGTACATGACCAGCTGGTACATAGTCATTATCAATCACAGAAAAGTGATACATGGTTAAAATCAAAGACAGTAGGCATGTGCTGTTGTGGCATGTGCAAGGCGTGTAAATACATTAACCCCTCAAAAACTTTCCAGAATTGGAACAACACCAAGAGTTTCCAAATTAAGAAATTTATTAATTGTAAGACTATGGGAGTAATCTATCTGCCTACATGCTGCTGTAAGATCAAATAAGTCGGCAAGACCACACGCCAATTTAGACGGTGTATATTAGAACACATCAGCACAATTAGAAACAACAACAATATTCCCATAGCCAGACATGTTAACTCAATACATAAAGATAATGCATCATGCCTGAAATTTCAGGGAATAAATCTCATCTCCCTGGGAATAAGAAAGGGTGACCTTGATAAAATGCTTTTAAAATCAGAAGCACAATGGATATATACTTTAGGCTCCCTGACCCCACAAGGTCTTAATGAGGGATATGTATATACAGCTTTTCTGGGGGGTTAATTGAATCAGCCATTATTTCACACCTGCACTTCTCCCTGCCCCTGTTTACCAGTGGACTGACTATGTCATGGGGCGGTTCTTGTTCATTACCCTGAAGCTGTGTGCTGCCCTACCATTGGCTTTCTGTCCTTTAGATGCTCAGTCAGCCCTGCTGCAAACTGGCAGAGCATAAACCTCTGTTTGTGTACTAGTGTTTGCCTCAAACAGCCTGCTGACCTGTTGCTGTCTTGTCTTGCTTATCCTGTTCCAATTTTGACCTTGGCTTGTATCTGGACCTCTGCCTCTCTGACCCTTAACCTCGGCGTGCATTTGGACTTCTACCTTCTATACCCCTGGACCCTGGCACCACATAACGACTATCTGATCTCTCCAATCCTAGACCTCGGCAAGTACCTTGACCATTCTGACTTGTCCAACCCTGACCCTGCTACATGACTACAACTCTGCACTCCGGATGTGGCTGCCCAGTTGTAGGTCGGTGGTTACCAACATCCCCACCTCAGCCTTGCGGCCCAGTTTTGGTTGTGGTGAGCACTCCTTACAGCTATACAATGTTTAGCTCTATACATATAATGCTAATAATCATCATTAAATATTTTGCTGTAATCAACAATAAGTTAAAATTGTGGGAAATAATGTTTCTATAAGAATACTTACCCTTTGAGGTAATCATCTGGGACCCGATCTGCAAACAAAGAAATGAATAAAATCAAATATTTGTAAATTACAGCTAACACAAAGCAAAATGATGAAACATATATCATTGTTTACTTTCAGAGCACTATATACAGTAGGTCAAGTCTGGAAAAATATGCATCTTTTGAATAAATTGTAGACTTCTATAAAGGGGGTTAACATTTGTTAGAACCTATATCAGGTAAGGGGATTTGCCAGAGGGTATGCACCTTGAGAAAGAGCGCAAGCTCGAAACGCGTTGGTGGGGGCCCCAGGGCTCATTTTTTGTGTGCTATGCTCTGATCCAATAAACCTTTTTATTGGGAACACACTCTCTAGCAGTTTTTTCCTGTAGTGCTCCATCTCTCCTCATCAAACCTCTGAATATTCTGGAGAACAGGCAGCACACGTCCATGGAAGAAAAGACCCACAGAAGACCCATCTAACAGTGAGTGATTTGCTCCTTTTACACCACAGAAATCCTATTCAATGTATGAGACTGGACACAAGCAAGTGTGAGTATTCATCAATCAAGGGATGTTGCTCTTCCAGCTTATTGATGCAATGGAAGTGGTGTGATGCTTTAAAGGGTAATTAATCGTGGGACACTTCAAGGATTTGGAATTATGTCTTCATACACATTATCCAGCAAATGGTCAGGTCTGTGTTAGAGCACTATACAGTGTTGTTTACTCTTGTAACATTTGTTAGAATATGACTATATACTGTAGTTACCTGTTTAAAGCAGCTATATCCTCCATGATAAGGGATAGGAAGTGCTATTTTTCTCTAATACCTCTATGGTCATTTATGTGCTTTAATCAAACAAGATATAAGTTTGTACTTAAAGTGTGGAGCTTAGATTGTCATCACAGGACAAACAATAAAATGTTTACAACACCATTTGCACACAGTATATAATTATTTTTTACGGATGTAGGTAACTACTGTATGTGGCACCTTAAGGAATCATTAACACCCGAATGAGTAACAACGATTCTATTTAATACTGTTTTAATTGCAGGAATTGCTCCTACTTTTAGTATAGGGCAGTCTCCAGTATCCGATAACATTAGGCTCCATTGAATCTTCTATCTTTCCCACAACAGATGTACTCCCGATTTGATTGTAAATGGGTTAACATGGCAACCAGGGAGCATAAAGTGTTTCGGAGATCAGAGTTCTGCCCATCCCTGAAGAAGTTCAGGTAGAACGAAACGCGTGTTGGGTAGTGATGACGTCACAGTCATCGGCTCAGTAGCATAGTTGCAACACAAGGCTGCAGCCTCAAAGTATACAGCTTCACCAGTTACTATTGAATAATATATATATATATATATATATATATATATATATATATATATATATATATATATCATACGATACCGGTTGCAACACGACATCAAGGGACAGCACGCAGGTAAGTAAATCATACATTTTCTATATTTGATAGAAGACACAAATATAGAAAATTTATGATTTACTTACCTGTGTGCTGTCCCTCGATGTCGTGTTGCAACCGGTATCGTATGGTCTGTTATTGCTTTATGGGATAAGCACCAAAACTTATTCACTTGCAAATGGTGTGCCGGTTATGCATTGGATAATATATATATATATATATATATATATATAGCAGAGTTATCTAACTAAAGATGTGGGCCCACGAGGCAGCCACTAGCAGATAGACAGGATAAGTGTTTAAAAGTGCCTTCTCTACTATTGTTTTTCGGGTGAAGAATTGGGTACATCTGTTTTCATCTATTCTGCAGAATTCACAGTCAATTATCTAATTGATACAAATGTAACAGCAGCTGAATACCTCTTTGGCGGTTACAACTGTTACAAACAACAGTGTCGTGAAGCAATTACCATTCTCCTACAAGACCAATAGGGGAAAGTAGCAACAAGTCTACCCACAGTGCTATTTCAGCTATTTAGCTGTTTAGACTTTATGTATGCCCTATAGTAGAGCATACTAGTATATAGAGTTAGCAAATGCAGTGATCGAGCGGTTAACAATAGCCAAGCGAATATGCCATGCAACCATCAGCTCTGTGAGTTTTGTGTCCTAACAGGGATATCACTATTACACTGATGCTGCAGTTTTCAAGATTTTAAACCTGGATACCAACTTCTTTTTTTGGCAGCACATTTATTGTTGTGTAGAAGTTGTTGAAATTAACACATTGCCCTCATCACTCATTGGGCAACTCCTACAAAATCTTTTCACGATATGGTTCACCTATGTATATATGCACTTTATTAGTTATATCACTTTTTGTCAATCACATGTAGATATTTAATAGCGATCTGTCCCCTGAGGAACAAAACAACACTCTGCTACTGTATATAGTTTAATAATTCATAATAGCTTCTCAGATATCCACTCAAATTAGAGTTTAACTAGCTAATTATTAATACTGTATGTACTATTAAGTCACAGCAAGGGTATCAATCCCAGGCTACTTATTGGTGATCAGCTGTATCCATGCACTATTTCAGGTTTTAACATTTGTGTTTTCTATATGATACTATTAAATAAATATTACTTCAATTTAGTGGAGATGGGAAAAACCTGACAAAGGGAAGCCATCTCTTACAAGTATTTATAGTTATAGTTATTATATTTAAAAGTGAAGGTTGAGTGCATTAGTAAGGGATCTCTTTTTCTGTTATAGCTAGTTTCTAACCACTTTATTTCACAAGTTAGCATGAGCTACTGTATGTGGAAGGATTTGGTAACTCCTGTTACCTTGTTAATATATATTTTGTCAATAAAGTTGTTTTAACATTTTTTATTGCTCTATATACCTTGTGCGATGACGCACCAGCATGCCAGCTGAAAGCTAGGTATTTAAAAGTCCCGATGGAGGCTAGCTCAGAAGGGACCTCGAAAAAGAGCCGTAAGCGTGAAACATGTCGGTCTATTTGGCAAGGATCCAATAAAGCAGTTTTTTGTATCCAAGTCATCCTCCTTTATTTTGGTGGTGCGTTGCAGTTTCTCTGTTTTTGCACTACTTCACCCTCGTAGACTGCACATCGCAGGATAACGATCAGGCCCAAATTCAAGAAGATTAAGGTACATCTGACTTTGTGTGGCTATAGTCATTTACCTTACTGGAGGAAACATATGGATGTTTAGGGGGGTGTTTATCTAGTATTTAAAGTACATATAGGAAAAGCATACGCCATTTATACATCCTGGATGCTGCACGCTCTTATAAGTGGGACCAGGTAGGCGTTATCTTATTCTCTACCTCTGGATACCCCGCAAGTAAACTGCACATAAATATTTATGGGCCTGATCCTATCCATATATTTGATAGATAGTATTTCAATTTTCAAGGAGACCTCTACAGTCTATTTTTTGCTGTTGGAATATTTTTTGAGCACCAGATATCTTTTGAACTCTCAATTGCCAAGATACAGGCCCTGGTATGGGGTACCGGTATCTCCTATTCGTTTAAATGTCCCTGTCACGTGACACGGGACATTTAAACATTGCATTGGGATATCGGCACCCCATAACGGGGCCTGTGTCTTGGTAATAAGGGGGTCCACGGACCTGAAATCAACGCGGTTATGCTCCAGAGACCCCCTGCTCCCACACACTAGTATTCAAATAAAAATAAAAAAAGCTTCATTACCTTAGCGCGGTGGTTTTCAAGCGGGGATCTGAGGAAACCCGGGGTTCCACGAGAACCCCTCAGGGGTTTTGTGGCCAGCAGGGGGCATAGCTGGGACAACTCTCCCAGCTGTCCTAGACCCAGCAGTGCAGCGGCACCCCCCCTTGCAATGACCGGTCCCGAGCAAATCAGCAGCAGCTCCCGCCCGGTCACTGCTATCCTTCCTCTCTCTGCCTGCTCCAGTCAGCACCGGCTGACAAGAGGGAGAGAGAGGATTGGGCGCATGCAGGCATGCTCTTGCAAGGGAGAGGGGAGGTCGGGTTGTAGAATTATTTAAAATTGTCTCCTGCAAATGCCCCTTGTTGCAACACTACAAGGATAAGGACGTGTGTGTAAGTGGGATAGTGTGTGGGTGTGTAAGTGGGAGATTGTGTGGGAGAATGTGTGTGTAAGTGGCAGTGTGTGTATAAGTGGGAGAGTGTGTTGGAGAGTGTGTGTCTATAAGTGGGAGAGTGTGTGTGTGTGAGAGAGAAAGAGAGAGTGTGTGTGTGTGTTTGTAAGTGGGAGAGTCGGTGTTGTGTGTGTAAGTGGGAAAGTGTGTGCACCCACGCGTAAGGCGAAGAGTGGGAGAGAGACGAGGCAACAGGAGGGGGGAAGAGACGGGGGCGACAGGAGGGAGGGGGGAAAGATGGGGCAATGGGTGGGGGGGAGAGATGGGGGCGATGAGGGGGGGGAAAGCTGGGGCCAGCGGGAGGGGAGGATGAGAGACAGGGTGAGGGTTGGGGTTCCCCAGAATTACAAAATCAAATTCTGTGGTTCCCTAAGTAAAAAAAGGTTGTAAACAACTACCTTAGCGGCTATCCGCAAAGACAATTCATAATAAAACATTTGCCAGCCAGCATAAAGTAAATAAAACTTCTACTTACCCCTGCCAGGATGAAGGTCATCCTCAAAACCATCCTCCGCTTCCATGTCCTCCGAGGGCCGAACTAAAAACCATAAACAACTCATCGATAAAAGAAATCAAACACCTAAATAATTCAAACATTTAATTAGAACAAGCCCTCCAAATACATAACAATTTACTCAAAACAATAAACAGAAATAAAAAACATAATAATGAATTCAAAACCATCATTTGCCAAAAAATACATTGCCTGTCACTGTATTTATCTATACCCTAAAGGGGCACAGATAAATACATTAGAAGTCAATGGGCAAGCAAACAAATAAAAATGAAAAAATACAAAAAAACTTGAAAACTAAAATTACATACATTCAATATTTTTCTTACATTTAGATGTCTTTACCCTCCGAATTTTGATGTATCAGGAAGCTCACCATCCACGACGCCATCCTCCGCAATCCACAGCATCAGGTAAAATCTTCTTTTTTGAACTTTCTTTCTTGAATCTTCTTTACTCTAAATCCATAGGGAGATGTTGTCTCGTCGGCTTCTTATGCTAAAATGAGACAGAATTATTTATTTATTTATAAAATATTTTACCAGGAAGTAATACATTGAGAGTTACCTCTCATTTTCAAGTATGTCCTGGGCACAGAGTTAAGACAAATAATACATGGTTACAAATACAGTTACATAAATGAACAGGGTATACATTATATACAAGACATTGCATGCACAGTTAAAGAAAATATATATTATGGGCGTATGAAACAGTTACAGACCAGATTAAAATGTGAGACAGCCTTAGATTTGAAATAAATTAAACTGGTGGTGGATGTGAGAGTCTCTGGTAGGTTGTTCCAGTTTTGGGGTGCACGGTAAGAGAAGGAGGAACGGCCGGATACTTTGTTGAGCCTTGGGACCATGAACAGTCTTTGGAGTCTGATCTCAGGTGATTAGTGCTGCATGTGGTAGGGGTGAGGAGCTTGTTCAGATAGCTGGGTAGCTTGCCCATAAAGAATTTAAAGGCAAGACAGGAAAGGTGAACTTTGCGCCTAGACTCTAGTGATGACCAATCTAGATCTTTGAGCATTTCGCAGTGATGAGTTTGTAGTTGCATTGGAGAGCAAAATGACAAATTGAATTGTAGAGGGTGTCAAGTTTGCTAAGGTGGGTTTGAGGTGCCAAGCCATATACATACATATGATAGGCCTTATATAAGGCCTGTGATGTCACATTTTAGGGTCAGATGGTACAGCTCCAATCCGATTGGACGCTGTACCATGTGACAGGCTTTAAAACATTTTTTTAAGGATGTGATGTCATCTCCAAGGGAGGTACGTCACATCCTTAAAACCACATGGCTGCCATTACATGGTACTACAGCCAATCGGATCGTCCCTAATATGATTGGTTAAAGTACCATGTGACATGTTCCATTTTTTTAAAGGATGTGACATCACTTTAAGAGATGATGTCACATCCTTTTTTAAAAAAAAGGCTGCAACATGGTACAGGAACCAATGGGATTGTGAGTGTACCACATGGTAAAACCATCAACATCTTCCAACATCGATATCATGGTTAAAATGAACTGATATATCTGGAATTTTATCTCCAAACTACTACAGCACAGAGAATGTTGAATTATTAATTAATTATTTATTAGCTTGATAGCTATTTATTTGATTTAATGTCATCTTTTTAACATAGTGTATTATTTTCTTATGTTCTGCAGTCCTTATGTGAACTCTCAAAACTCTCAATAAAATGTTATATAAAAAAAAACATTTTCTATACCTGTACCTCTGCATCTTTTTTTTTTTTAGAAAGCATTTGTGTAGCCTTAAAAACATAATGACATTGACAAGCACTATCCTCTTGCCAAATGCACTCTTACAAATGCCTATACTGGAATTGTATAAGTATTTCCATACATTTTGCAATGTTTTTATACTTATCCTAATGTATTACATATGTTCTGGTACTAAATATCAAATGGACAATTGATCATTCAAGGCTTTTATTATTTGTTTAAAGAACTACATAGTTAAGATGAAGGGATTCCGAAAAAAAACCCACACTAAAATCCAGAAATAGTTTGCCACTTAGTAATTTTCTTATGGCTTAAGCTGCACTGCCTTTATAAATGCCTGCATGAGTATGAAGTGACATCATTTAGTTCTTGGTTTTAGTTGACTCAGTGGTTATTTGAATTGATTAAACATTAAAAGCAAACATTAGTAACTACTGTAAGTAACATAATATAATATTCGTTGTAGCTAACCTATTCCTGATACATTATTTCTGATAAGGTTTTAATTTTTCGAAAATGATCAAAACATGTTATAATTGATACCAGCTATTTCTGTTATTTTTCCCTATAGCACTTTTTATAGTATTGCATGTCTTTAATCTCACCATAAACTGTCACCATAGCAAATGTATATCATCTTGATTGCATATGTGTATTTCTCAGACAGATAAAGAACAATAAGTGTTTTCTTATGCTTTTGTTGAATCGGATGTGGAGGAAGAATAAAGTAATAATGCTTACATTAGTATAAACTCATTCTCTATATCCATTGATAGATCTAAAGGTTTTGTTTTCTTTCGTGCAATCACAAGTTTCAGGAGGAAGCTATCAGACATTTATCATTTACAATAAGAAATTTATTGAGACCAAGTGAGCAATTAATTTCACTCTTAGGCAGACTACATTCTCTAAACAGATAGTATGGCCATTATAACCACATGTTTTTTAATATTCAGAACTTATTTTTGGTTCGCCATAAAATAAATTTCTGGGAAATATAATTCAAAGTGTAATTTCTAGAAGATCACAAAGAACATGTGTTCAATTGAAATTAGGTTGAATTAAAAGTTAATCAACAACGTTTTTAATCATTTTGGAATTCAGTTGAGTAATGGACTCTGACATTAGGACAGTTGAGTGGAAATCTGTAAAATGTAACATCTAAAACATAACAAAACCCCACATTTTAGCTTAGATGAAGTCGCATATGACGCGACGAAACGCGTAAGGTTAATACAAGGACTTTTATATTCATATGGACTTATGAATTTTACTATATTATCACCCTCCCCTGAGGTATTTATCATCCACTCCCCTGTGGCGAATCTGCCGCCCGCCAAGACTGGTTGAGAATTCTGTGACCGGAGCTCAGTATCGTGAGATTTGGATGCGAGAAGGCAGTGTGGACGCACACTCCTGGCATCCAGAAGCAGCGGAAGCACATCGGCACCTCTATATGGGATTTGGATACACCAGATGGTTTACCTGATGGACGGAGCAGTGGGAGGAAGTTTATATGATTGCATTCGAGTTCATTGTGCATTATTATTTTAAACATTGTGAGTGGTCGTGATCTACTATTTTAGCATTCATTAAAACTATTTTTGCAATATTATGGTATGGGAGCCACGCGGTCTTCTTTTTGTTATATATATATATATATATATATATATATATATATATATATATATATATATATATATATATATATATATATATATATTATATGTATTGGGGGTGTGTGAGTGTAATAAACAGATTGTATTGTAATGTGTTTTTTTCCGTATGACAATAAGAAAACAGTTAAGTAAAAGTTGCACACTAAAAAATATTTTTTTCGTGGTAGGTGCACTATGGGTTGGGGGGAGGAGGGGGCTGCTCCTTTCATTTGTCCTGGGCCCCATGATTTCTGTTGGCAGCCCTGATCATAATCATAAAAGTGCTTTGAAGCATGGTAAAATGAATAAGTATTGTCATATGAAAATTCAGCAAATACAAGATTTGGAAAAAATATAAGCAATACACAGGATACATTTTTATCTTGGATTAACCATGTGTAGCATTTGGTGTAGAATAGAAAAAAACACTGTGTTGTGCCGTAATGAACAAGGCAGATAAAACTGATAACACCGTCATGAATGAACAAATGTCCTCAATAGGGTTTCCCTCCGGTAACCAGATATAAATGTACTGGAATCCCAATATAAGATGTAATAACTGGAGAAAATCCCACTAAGCACTGCGGTGAAGATTCAGCACACTCTGGTGTCCAGAAAGGCATACATGACTCCCACTTAACATTCGGAATGCACATTGATACCCTGGCATCCAAAACCTATGCCAAACTAGGTGTACTTTACAGGAACAAATCCATCCTAAGCCTGCTGGTCAGAAAGCGTATTGCACAGCAGATGCTAATGCCAATTATCGACTATGGAGACATAGTATATGGCTCGGCACCCCAAACCCACCTTGGGAAACTTGACACCCTCTACAATTCAATTTGTCGTTTCATTCTCCAATGCAACTACAACACACATCACTGCGAAATGCTCAAAGAACTAGATTGGTCACCACTCGAGTCTAGGTGCAAAGTTCACCTTTCCTGTCTTGCCTTCAAATACTTTCTGGGCAAACTACCCACCTATCTGAACAAGCTCCTCACCCCTACCACATGCAACACTTATCATCTGAGATCTGACTCCAAAAGACTGTTCATGGTCCCAAGGCTCAACAAAATATCCAGCTGCTCCTCCTTCTCTTACCATGCACCCTAAAACTGGAACAACCTACCGGAGACTCTCACATCCACCACCAGTTTAAGTTCTTTCAAAACTAAGGCTGTCTCACATTTTAATCTGGTCTGTAACTGTTACATAGCCTATAAATACATCTTCTCTAACTGTGCATGCAATGTATTGTATATAACGTATACCCTGTTCATTTATGTAACTGTATTTGTAACCATGTATTATTTGTCATATTAACTATGCCCAGGACATACTTGAAAACGAGAGGTAACTCTCAATGTATTACTTCCTGGTAAAATATTTTTCTAAATAAATAAATAATACAACAGACGACAGAGAAGCCCAATGCTACATCCAACATGACAGAAATACACAGTAAAATACTTATATATTCTCTTGAAATAGGGTCATTTAGTTTAACCCTTTGGCCAAAGCGTTGTAAGCTTGCGAGCCACGTATATTAGTATGTTATCTGGTAGTGTTAGGACTTGCGAACAGGTGTCTGCCTTGACGTGGCTCGCAAGCTTACAACGCTTTGGCCAAAGGATTAAACTAAATGACCCTATTTCAAGAGAATATATAAGTATTTTACTGAGTATTTCTGTCATGTTGGATGTAGCATTGGGCTTCTCTGTTGTCTGTTGTATACATATGCCACGCTCAATAGCACTCCATTTTGACACACACATATATATATATATACATATATATATATATATATATATTGTGGGGGCTCAGGGGTTTCCAAAAAGAGCTTGCTGGGGCTCTGTGTTTTGTTAACCCATTCTCAGCTGTTCCAGCTGGTGGAGGTTAGTAGCTCCTCCTTCCCAGGTTTTAAGCCCGCCCCTCCCCACTTCCCTAGTTTGCAAGTTCCTCATTCTGCTGGATATAGACCACTGTGGTCTTTCTCCCTCCTAATAGAGGTAAATGAGAATTTTAATCCTAATAGAGGTACATTAGTATTTTATCTGGTAGTGTTAGGACTTGCGAACAGGTGTCTGCCTTGACGTGGCTTGCAAGCTTACAACGCTTTGGCCAAAGGGTTAAACTAAATGACCCTATTTCAAGAGAATATA
Organism: Ascaphus truei; assembly: GCF_040206685.1. Classification (NCBI taxonomy): domain Eukaryota; kingdom Metazoa; phylum Chordata; class Amphibia; order Anura; family Ascaphidae; genus Ascaphus; species Ascaphus truei. The sequence goes on along the minus strand of NC_134485.1, from coordinate 99,546,180 downwards.
TAAGTATTTTACTGTGTATTTCTGTCATGTTGGATGTAGCATTGGGCTTCTCTGTTGTCTGTTGTATACATATTCCGCGCTCAATAGCATTCCATTTTGACACATATACATATATATATTTTGTGAGGGCTCAGGGGTTTCCAAAAAGAGCTTGCTGGGGTTTTGTGTTTTGTTAAATAAATAATACATAAGAAAATAAAGGGTTAATGGACTCACGAGGAAGTGCAGTATCCCGAGGTTGAAGCCCTTGTCCTTGGGTACTTTGTGTGCATCCGTCTAATGCTAGCAACAGGAATAAATTCATCTTCATAAAGGGCTTTTTGCCAGAAATGCGTAGGTGTGGGCTAGTGGCCTGTATGTTCATTTTATGATCCATTAAAGCAAGATTTTTTTCTACCATGGGAATGCTTCTTCTGTAACCTTTTTCCAATCTGGACATAGTGCTCTGCTCTTCTCTTTGTTTTTTTCCTGTAGCATTTGGTGTAACGGTATTGGTGAGAAAATATTATCTGAATTGACAGCGACAGTGGTGACTGGGTTTGTTATGTTGGATAGCAGTAAGAAATTTGTGAGTTTGCATTAAATATATTAAACTAAAATATTCTGGTTATGAAAGCCAAAGGTAAAAGAATCACCATAAATATAAGCTTTAAAAAGCATTCAATAGTTCAATAGTGTTATTGCAAAATAGTACTAGAGGAACCCAAACATGCAAAACCCATAATTTTTGCTTACAAGGAACCTGGTTCATTTCTCGGTGTCAGCTACTTGTGACCTTGGGCAAGTCACTTTATCTCCCTGTGTCTCAGACATCAAAATCATAGATTGTAAACTCATATGGGTAGGGACCGTAGCTGCAAAATTCCTATGTTCAACAGTACCGCGTACTATACTGTAATTGTGAAGCACTTTGAGTCCTATTGGGAGAAAGTACTATATGAAAAAAAGTTATTATCATTATTATTATTAATAATAATAACCGTTTGAGTGAGTGGGGATAATGTGATCGTTCTTAAGAGATCACATGATCTTATGATGTAATCATGGTAATAAAGACCAAAGAAGAGTGTCCTCCTCTTTTGTTTAGATCACATTCGTTGCCACATACGATCTCCCCTAGAGAACTTGTAAAAATGCCTGACCTACTTTGTCATCAATCCCCTGGCATGTTAGCCTTCAGGATGTAGTAGCTAGTTTGTAGGCACCCTAAGGATTAAAAAACAGGTAAGCATAATACTGTAGCGTCCTGACTTAAAACGAGGTAGAAAAATTGGAACAGTCACAGACAATACAGTAGATACTGAAGACTGTGGGTGCAGACAGCAATGGAGCTGCGTTCAGAAGCACTCGTCCAAGCATCTTCAGCAGCATCATTTGCAAACTCTGAAACACAGCTGAAAATAGCAATTTACTGATATCAAAATAACTAATAAGATAGCATGCTCAGAGGGGCAAAACAATAAATTAAAAATATTTCAGAGACGTAAAACTAAGCTTTATTGAACACATTAAAAAACATCAGAATACCAAAACCCTGCATGCCCAACCGGTTTCATCACTTAAACCTCATTATCATGGGCCTACAGTGTCATATTTGTATTATTGCAAGTTAATCAATCAGCGTATACTATTATTATTATTATTATTATGTCAAAATATAATAGACTATATTTACAAATTGTTTCAAATACATAAAACACCATCCAACACTGGAAGATACCTTACAGCTTATACACATGCATTTGCCATTGTTATAACCCTAGGTGTCAGGTGCATGATGGATCTCACTGGCCATTCTCAACGTGTAATAGGGATTAATAAACTAGGAGTCTGCTACATCTGCCATTGTTGGGCTCTCTGGCCCTAAAATCAAGAAATGGGCATACTTACTGTATAAAGGGGTAATAATCAGATTCAGAATTTGTTTTGAATAGTATTCAGAAGAACAGAAGTATTCTTCAAAGGGTTTCCAACTCATCATGAGGGCCCTGACAGGAGTATAGTTTGTTATGTATATATACAGAGAAGAGGACTCCCCATTCACTTATCTGAATTTTATATATGATTGCGTCAGTGTATGTCCATATCCACATATATAGAGTTGAATAAAAAAGGGGATTTTTTTTTAAAGTTCTAATTTTAATGATATAAGATTTTCAATCATTGAGACATCATCATGCCTTCACAGGACCTTGGGAAAAGATGATGTTGACATACAGTGGCGGCCGACCTGAGTCTAAATCGGCTAGATCCATGATTTTCAGATTATCCCGGTTATGTGCGGTTTTGTGTAGTTTTCGCCCGGAGTGAACTGCGTTATTTTCGCGCTCGTGATATTAGCATTTTATTCTCGCTGTCTGCAATACTGCAATGCCGTGTAAAAACTCAGGGGAGCATTTGCGAGCTGTTGTCTTGGAAGTATAATACCTTCGCGGTTCAACCTACGTCAGTACACAGTCTGTGTGTGCGCGCGCGCAGTAATTGTAAATTTGCATATTTAAAGTATACATGCATTTGCAGTGCTGTTCTGCAGTACAGTACAGTATGTCTCATTTGAAAATTGTTGAAACGCATAGGCGTCTACTGTACTGTAACAGTGTCACATTTCGGCATATACAGCGCTCTCCTCTCGCTCGGGATAATTAACTGCACTGCAGGGTATTTCAACTTCTTATCTTCTGTGCAATGCAGTACATCTCTCCCACACCATTCCTTTGAACGTGTGTCTGGTTTCAATCACATTCCTGCTTGACAGCAAGAATTTACTGCGCATGCGCCTGTAACTTCGCCCACCACTGCTTGCTTGAGTGAAAAAAAAAGATTTTCTTGTAATTTTTTTTATTTTCTCCACAAGCCTGCAAAAACCATCTTACTGTATTACAATATTCAATCTGTGCTGTACAGTAGCTTTTGTCTGCGACCCTGTGCGTTTGACTGCACATGGTTGATTTGTGTGCTTTTTACGTACTGTATTTGGGGGTGTATTATTATGATGAACTGCCTTTTGAAATTAAAGTATGTCTTTAGCTTTGAACTTCATGTGGCTGTCTTTAATTTTTGGAATCTTGCCATTGTGTTTTTAATCCGTCCATAGCCGAGCTTCAAAGCCTCACTGCGCCTGCGTGTAATCCTTGTTCAGATGGGAGCTATTTAGCTGCTTAGCTGCTAACTGCGCATGAGTCACCCAACCCCCCCTCTCCACAGAGTCGTTAATTTTCTGAATCTTGCCATTGTGTTCTTAATCCGTCCATAGCCGAGCTTCAAAGCCTCACTGCGCCTGCGTGTGATCCTTTTTCAGATGGGAGCTATTTCGCTGCTTACTGCGCATGAGTCACCCAACCCCCCCTCTCCACAGAGTCATTCGACAGACACCTCCACAGAGTCATTCATTTCTGAAGTTAGTCATTGTGTTTTTAATCCGTCCCTAGCCGAGCGTTAATCGCCTCACTGCACCTGCGTGTACTCTAAGCCTCTTTGAGATGGGAGCTAGCTGCTTACTGTGCATGAGTCACCCAACCTCCTCCCCTCTCCACAGAGTTGTTAATTTTCTGAATCTTGCCATTGTGTTCTTAATCCGTCCATAGCCAAACTTCAAAGCCTCACTGCGCCTGTGTGTGATCCTTTTTCAGATGGGAGCTATTTAGCTGCTTAGCTGCTTACTGCACATGAGTCACCCAACCCCCCCTCTCCACAGAGTCGTTAATTTTTTGAATCTTGCCATTGTGTTCTTAATCCGTCCATAGCCGAGCTACAGTACAAAGCCTCACTGCGTCTGCGTGTAATTATCTTTGAGATGGGAGTTTTGAGGCTTTGTTTACGGCAACGTTTTGGAAAATCCCTTCTTGAATTTGATTTGCACAGAGCATCACCTTGATATTATAATAATAATAATAATAGCATGTTTTTGTATAGCGCTGTTAGTTACAGTATACATTGAGCTTTCCAGAGACATTTTGCAGGCACAGGTCCCTCCTGTCCCGTGGAGCTCACAATCTACTGTATGTTTTTGGTGCCTGGGGCACAGGGAGATAAAGTGACTTGCTTTTTATGTACTGTATTTGGGGGTTGTATTTGGGGTTTTATTGATCAAATTATTATGATGAACTGCATTTTGAAATTACTGTACTCTACTCTACAGTATGTAATGTCTTTGAACGGCAGCACAACTAATCCTTCATACCTCCCCCTCGCACACACAAACTCTTTTCGACAGACACCTCCACAGAGTCATTCATTTTCTGAAGTTAGTCATTGTGATTTTAATCCGTCCCTAGCCGAGCGTCAATCGCCTCACTGCGCCTGCGTGTACTCTAAGCCTCTTTCAGATGGGAGCTAGCTGATTACTGCACATGACTCACCCAACACCCCCCCAACCCTTTGAGGCTTTGTTTATGGTAACGCTTTGGAAAATCCCTTATCGAATTTGAAATGTAAATCTGATTTGCACAGCATTGTGAGAATAGAGAGTAAAAAAAAACATTAACTGATTCATGTTATTTTGTCATTCATACTTATACTGTAGGGTTGGGGGGGGGTGTGGTTGTTGTGAATGATTATGATTACCAGGAATGTGAATAAATATTTATTTTATTTCATCAGGAACAAAAAAATACAAATATAAAAATAATCATGAATAATACATAATGCAGTCTTTATTAAGTTCTTCTGGCAGATTGAAATTGGATAAACATTTAGAAAACATTTGTAAAACATGGAGAAACATGAATTATGCACATTTATAAGAATATTATGTAATAATATATATACACTGTAATGTATAATATATGTATACTGTATATATATATATATATATATATATATATATATACAGTATACTATACATAGTAATATAATTTTTTCCGTCGTTGTCTTGTTCCTCATTCTGTGTACAGTAGTTCATTGAGAGAGGAGAGGTTTTGTTTACATCAATACTGCTGTTTATATACTGTACATTTGACTGTACAAACAGATTAGACTGGACACAACTCCCCACCTCCCCCCAGGCCACCCTTTTTTCCTGAAACGACAAGAAAACAAAAAATGAGTGCAGTTACTGTATGTGCGTACTGTATTATGGCATTGTGTGATATGTAGTACTACTTTAGATGGGTGGTGCTGCTTTCTCAGAAAAGAAAAAAAACGATCAGTTAGTAGGCAGTTACTGTACTACTGTCAAACTAGTCTACTGTATACTGGAACTACTGTATTCTCTGAATACTGTTAAATACTACTGTATGTAACCTGATGGCTGGTGCTGCTCTCTCTGTAAAGAAATAACTGTAACTACTGTACTGTATACTCTGACTATTGGGAAAGAAAAAATCTGTGCCATACTTACCTGTATCATACTGTACTTACAATACTACTGCACAGTACTACTTTCCTGATGCTTGCCCATTACGCGCGATCACAATGGGCAACACAGTCGCAGTATGATCTATATATTTATTGCAGCGTTCCACGGTGAGTACATCGTTCCAAAAACTCATTATGCCTTTCAACAACTCGTCCTTTTTGGAGGGTATCGTCACTTTCCGGATATGGTCCTTCAACTGATGCCAGACCATTTCGATCGGATTGAAATCTGGCGATCTGTCATTGGAAAAAAAGGATAATTAGTTTAAGAGATACAATGCACAGTAAAAACAGTGGGGAAAAAAATGAGACACGGTCTACTGCACTTACTCCGCTGGCGTCTTCACCCAGTTGATACCGCGCTCAAGGATATGCGCTGTGGACGCGGTGTGCTATGGATTGTTGTCCTGGTAGAAGCGGTGACCATTCGGCAACTCGCGTGTGATGTATTGCACTATCTCAGGGACAATGTTGTCTTGGAAGAAAGCTTTATTCATTATTCCTATAGCAAGAAAAGAAAAGTGCTCAAAAAACTGCACAATAGTACAGTACAGTGCATACAGTAAGGTTACACTAGTAAAGTACAGTGCATAAGGCTACATTATATTTGATATATTTTACCTTCAAAGATGAGAATGCATCCTGGTCCACGCCTAGAGATGGGACCCCACACATGCAGCTTCACGGGGTGTTTTGGCCACGGCTTCAAATATATGCGGCTTTTTTTGTGGAATGCAAAGCTTTCAAATCTCTCCAGTGACACAGTAGACTCATCAGTGAAGATGCAATCCTGGAAAGTCTCCCCACTGTCGATCTATGCGTGGGCCTGGACCACTCTTTTGATTTTGTTTGCGTCCCATATCATGGGGTACGCTCTGTAATGACAAGGATTAAATAATTTTAGCGGTACAGTACAGTTTTCTAAACAACACTTTTACCTCCTGTACTGTCCAGTAATAACCTCACAAGTCCATATTTCCATCCAATGCTGCGTCTCATCTTCTTTATGCTGGTCTCGGATACAGCGAGATTGTGATTTTCCTGCAGAGTGTATTTGACCCTTAATGCACTCCTCTCATCATTCTCCTCACTTATTTTGTCCACCAGAAGAGTTGTCTCCCTACAATGTAAAGAAAAACATTCCGGTAAGTAAAAAAATTAGAAACAGTAGATCAAGAGGATACAATATATTGTTCTATTAATACAGTATGCAGCAATATAAAACTGTTGAAATATAAATATAAATATACAAAATATATTGTTGTAATATAAATATAAATATATAAAATATATACACTATTGTAATATAAATATAAATATATAAAATATATATACTGTTGTAATATAAATATAAATATACAAAATATATACACTGTTGTAATATAAATATACAAAATATATACACTGTTGTAATATAAATATACAAAATATATACACTGTTGTAATATAAATATAAATATACAAAATATATACACTGTTGTAATATAAATATAAATATACAAAATATATACACTGTTGTAATATAAGTATAAATGTACGAAATATATACACTGTTGTAATATAAATATACAAAACATATATACTGTTGTAATATAAAACAAAAATATTAGATACAGTACTGTAGATGTACAGTACATTTTTGGATCAAATTTTTTTTATCAAAGTTTTATAAATATACAAAATATATATACTGTTGTAATATAAATATAAATATACAAAATATATACTGTACTGATATAAATATAAATATACAAATATATATACTGTTGTAATATAAATCAATAGAAATAACAAAAATATTAGATTTAAATTAAAATTAATTTTTTTTTAAAGTTGTATTAATATACTTACGCGTTAGTTACCCTTGGTGCCCTTTTCGGTGTCTGCTCGTGTACATGTCCTTAATTCGCATGCTGAGCTCCTTGGAAATCTTTTTAACAACCATTGCTGCGAGTAGAAAGAAATACAAACACAAGAATGTATATTCGATGTTTAGTCGATGTGTATTCAATGTGCAGTGAATCCACAAAATGGATGGTGTATTTATACGTTAATGACTCACATTAGAGTACGCCCACGTTCAACACCTGTACCTGGTCGCCATGCATAAAAGGTTACACACTTTGCATAGCCCACCACTCGATGATCTTTATCTGAACTTGCCCTTGTCCAGATACTGCATTGTGCAACCTGCTTCCATGGAGCAACCCCGATTCTACGGACGCAGGAACCCACTCACCTCTGCCGTGCCTGTCAAGCAGAAAAAGCGAAAGGCGGTTGCCGTTTCCACGCCAAGGCAAAAGCGACAGGCTAAGGCCAATAAAGAAAACCTTCTGCTGACCCCAAAGGCTAAGGGTTTTCATAGACGTCAGCCTTCTTATGTCAAGAAGATATACGGTGATGTACTCTCGACGTAAAACGATTGGCAGCCAACCCATCGAACCCGCAGACCACTTCCTCACATACGCTTCGACGACTCTGCCGCCGCTGTCCCGGAAATCTTCAGCCCGTCTTCTCCACCCCTCATCCTTGATGCTGCCGCCGCCCTCACGGAAACCCACAGGCCATCTTCTCCAGTTCTATCCGACGACGCTGCCTCTGAAATCCACGGGTCACTTTCTCGCGCCACAGCGCTGTGGCCCCCCCTCGCAGCGGGCCCGGCGCCATTGAGGGGAGGGCTCTTGTCCCCGCAGCGTCCGCCACAGCGGGAGCTGCAGTAGCCAGCGGGGTCAAGCCCTTAGAGTACTGTGAGTTGTAAGTCTCCATTATTTTAATATCCACATTAAAGGTTAATTTTTATAATTATCACCCCACTACTTTTAGGCGTGCGCTGTTATAAGATCTTCTATCTGAGCTCACACCCGTCAAGTTGTATGCCTAGCGGTGGGGGCATAGGATCCTAGCACCAACCAGACCCAGGTGACGTCTTTACTGTATGTCTATATTTTCTCCAAATTCTGTATCTGGTGAGTGCATATTCTATTTTTCCTTTTAACATTTGCTCTACATTCTGGAACCATATATACTACATTGTAATTAGAGTTTCCCAAATCTGGATGAAACATACCCTTCTTGTTATTTGCAAGCAACTAAGAAGTTGTTGGTGCCTTTGGAATTTCAACTCCAAAACACGTTGTATTTACATTTGCATATACATTGTATTTGAACACTTCTATTTCAAAATACCCCATTGACATACCCCATTCACAAATATGAAATAACACAAAATATAGTCTTAAACCAGATGGAGAAACTTTTATAGTGGAGAAATTGTTAGAAATTAGTCAGCACCCCTCCAAGATGCTCAACTTTAAAATCTGTGTAAAATAGATTCAGAGTGCAAGAGAGAACTGTATATAATAGATAGCAATAGCATATAGGATCAAATATGATCCACATATGCTCTCAGGACACACTGAGTATAAAATTGAAATTATAGAGACAACAGTACAGTTTGCTGTTATTGTTGATATACAAAATAATAATGGTTCAGACCTACAGTATGCCGAGATCAGTCAAATACTACGGGTTTATTTACTCAAGAAAGCAAAAGTGGTGAATTTTGTGCATGTACAAACACATCTAGAGTATATTTTAATCTATGCCATTGCATAGGCAAAACACAGGAATAGGGGAAAATAAATACTTTAACCTCCTCTTCCCCAGCTCCGAAGGGTATGACATCTGGTAGTTACAGGTATAGAAAGCATATGTATGTAAACTGTATGCTCAGTTTCTCAGACTATATAGATGGTGTAGGGTTGGTGCTGGCAGAGCATGGATGAAAATATGACTAGAAGTGGGTGCAGGAATTTTTCTAAAACAAAAGCATGTTTATTGAACACAGTCTAGAAACACTTCACATACTTGTATATAGACAAAGATGATGGTGATACAAAAACACTTGGCAAAGGAGAAGCTGAAGGGAATCTTCCTCCAGTAGGTTCCGGTAACCAGAGGGGGTACTTATCTTGTTTATCCGTACCGAAGAAAGGGAGGGAAGCATCTTGCATGAAGGCAATAATGCATTAGGAACCTTCTGGTTTAGCTGGTCCAACATATGTTCCGGGCACATTACGGGCAACCCTATGTGAACTATACTGAAAACCTTCTTCTATAGACAAGAGCTTCCTGATTTTTTGTAAAGGCATTGATTTAAGAACATAGCACATTACTAACTTTAAAATAATAAAGGTAATATGACACGAAAAAATGAACTGCAGACTAGAAACACCGAAACCTATTTGTAGGACTTACTGTACTTGAGAACCTCAGTTCGAACTCTGAAGAACTGAATTCTTGGATATTGGTTTGGAAATATATTCTCACATGCTCCCACTAATGACATCACTGGTAAGGCAAAATGGGAGTGGCAAAACCTGCTGAGCCCACACTGTTAGCCCCCTCTAGACATTAACCCATTTAGTAGCCAACCAAGAGGGAGCTACAATAGTTTTATAATAAAAATGATGAGTGAAGGAAAAATAGCAAAAGTCTTAGTAAATAATCAGATTTTTATTTATTTATTTTTATTTGTAAAATGTATTACTAGGAAGTAATACATTGAGATTTATTGCTCATTTTCAAGTATGTCCTGGGCATAGAGTTAAGATGACAAATACAGTTACATAAGTGAAAAGGGTATACATTATATACAAGACGTTGCCTGCAGTTAGCGATAATATATATTATAGGCGTATGTAACAGTTACAGACCACATTAAAATGTGAGACAGCTTTAGTTTTGAAAGAACAGACTGGTGGTGGCTTTGAGAGTCTCCAGTAGATTGTTCCAGTTTTGGGGACGACGGTAAGAGGAGGAGCGGCCGGATACTTTGCTGAACCTTGGGACCATGAACAGTCTTTTGGAGTCAGATCTCAGATAAGTGCTGCATGTGGTAGGGGTGTGGAGCTTGTTCAGATAGATGGGTAGCTTGCCCAGAAAGTATTTGAAGACAAGACAGGAAAGAAGAACTTTGTGCCTAGAGTCAAGTGATGACCAATCTAGTTCTTTGAGCATTTCACAGTGATGTGTGTTGTAGTTGCATTGGAGAACAAAATGGCATATTGAATTGTATTGGGCATCAAGGTGGGTTTGGGGTGCTAAGCCATATACTATGTCCCTATAGTCGAGCATTAGCATCTACTGTGTACGCTTTCTGACCAGCAGACTTAGGGAGGATTTGTTACTGTAAATTACACCTAGTTTGGCATAGGTTTTGGATGTCAGGGTATCAATGTGCATCCCACATGTTAAATGGGAGTCAAACCACATACCCAAGTATTTAAAACTAGTAACATGAGTTGGGGTGGAGTTAGCGTTGGTTTTGATCTGGAGCTCAGTCATAGGAAGCTTTAAAAAAGTAGCCTTGGTCCCAAACACCATTGCTACAGTCTGGTCAGTGTTTAAAAATAGTTTGTTTTGTAAAATCCAATTTGCAAGTCTCAAAAGTTCAGATTGCAGTATGTGTTCAAGGTTGGAGAGGCTAGGGCTGTGTGCATATAAGATTGTGTCATCTGCATACATGTGTATTGAAGCTCCCTTACAAGCTGTAGAAAGACCATTGATGAACACTGAGAAGAGTAGGGGCCCCAGAACAGAGCCCTGTGGGACACCGCAGGTGATATCCAAGGGGTTGGAGTTAGAGCCTGAGATAGACACATGTTGGGACCTATAGTACTTTTAAGAAATGATGAAATAGAGTTTGTGATCTCTTATATGATTTAGAAGGCACATACATTACTGTATAACACACAACATTTATTTTATGCGGTTGATCTCTATGGTTATAAAATGGTTGAACCATCTAATTATTGGTTTAATTATTCTACTGTAATTAGGTGCTTTAGAATACTAAGTGATAACTTTAAAGCTTCTTTACTATAAAGCGTTACCTTGAAGTAAGATTTTTTAAGTGGCCATTAAAATAATTTCCAAATAACTCCTTCACTACCACATGGGTTAGTACCCTTCAGGATCAGAATGATAAATCCCTTTCAGTGTAACATAGATTAGCCTTTTCTGTACCTGAGGAATTTACCACATGTGGTTGCCTCTTTAGTAAAACATTAACACTCATGCTTTTATATACATACAGTAAGTACTAGACAAGGACACTTTAACACATTAAACAATCATGCTGATTTAGTTATCAAGTGCTTTCTATAAACTTATCCTACCATATCCTTATTAGCGATCTAGTAAAGATAAATGAATACATTAAATAGACTCCAAAATGGATGTTTTAGGCCAAAAATCTCCATTCCATTTTATGTGGGTTGTTGGCCGCGAACGACCCGATGTCCACTTTGGCAGATATAGAATTACCCACAAGGGGAGGCTGAGAGAATGGGGCTTTGACTGTGCAAACTTTTGTTGACCTCACAGAGATATCACACAAAAGGGAGTAGCGAGAGGAAGTAAAATTCCTCCCAAGTCTCAACTCACCATGTTTAAAAAATACATTTCAAAATGTGTTTAAAATTACTAATAGGTATCACATTTGGGTAAAAAATGGATAAATTCCCAGATGTAAACATCTGTGTGGCATTAGTATGCTTTGGTCCTTGGAGGAATGTCTTCTTTAAACTGTGAAAATGCTGATTGTGGCACTTTTGCACATAACACACAAAAAAAGAGTGGTGTGAATAGCGCAAAAAGACTAAAGTAAAATATCATAAAGGATAATACAACAATTACACAATATAAAAGGTGTATAATCATACACTCTAACCTATAAACTATAGGGCAAGGCTGCCAAGTAAAACTAACCCAAAACACAGTTAGTGCAAGAACATAAACTTCTATCAAAACCCTCATTCTAGTAGCTGTATTCATGTTGGAGAAATGTAGATTCCTTGTACAGTAGTGAGTGTGTGTTCTGTCGTGCGCTCTGGGGTTGCACTGGGGTTGTTGTTGTTGTTGCTATGTGTATGGTGATATGTTTCCCCATATATTGTGGTGTTTGGGGCATTTTTTCATTTGTTTCAAATTATTAAGAGATCGGGGCTTGCAGCAGTGATTTAATTAGCTGCAGGATCTTTATTATGCGCGTGAGCAGCCTCTGACATGACCCCTAACAAAGCACACTGTTGTGAAATGCGTTGAGCAGCCTCTCGTGACCTCAATGCATTTTGCAAAAGCATGCTTTGTCAGGAGATCACGTCAGAGGCTGCTCACGTGCATAATAAAGCTCCTGCAGACAATCAAATCACTGCTACGAGACCCAATATCTTAATGACTTGAAGCAAATTAAAAAATGCCCCAAACACCATAATATAGGGGGAAACATATCACCATACACATAATAACAACAACCCCAGTGCAACCCCAGAGCGCACAATAGCACACACACTCGCGCTCATCCATTGGCTGGAGCAAAGTATACAGGGAGTTCGGGTGGAGAAGTGTTCGCCGTAAGCTAGTGCTGTCCAGACTGATCATCAGCGCCAGCAATCGGCTACCCGCAGTGCACTCGTGGTTAGTACTTGTTTTCCTCAGTGTGATCTTATGTTTAGTTACTGCACTGCACTACATATAGGTATTTATATGTCCATTTGACTAATCTTATTACTTCTTAGTCTGTGAATTTTTTGTTGTGTATGTATTGTAATGAGGGATTTTATACCCTGCTTTGAATAGGGGCTGTCACGCCTCTTCTTCAGTTGTATTGTATTTTATTAATTGTGTGGTCGTTGGACCTCTTATTAAACTAATTTTTATCACCAGATTTTTATGTTATGTTATATTCTATTTGAACTCTTATAATAATCCCTGGTGCACTTTGTGTATACTTTTGTCGTTTGTTTGTTTGAAGCTCCCTTCACAGAAGATCTCTTCTTTAGGACCATTTGGGAAGGAGCTCCACACATACAGCTGCAAAGGGATTTGTGTTAATGGATAGTTATTGGCAGCACGAGCGATGATTCCTTGCTATACTTTGCATCTGCAAAGAGTCTGATCTTTCTTATGTACTGCTGTGGAAGGGGATCAAGGTGAGGAGTTGATGCCTGGCACTTAGGTGGGGACCCAAAGGTAAGGAAAATTAAACAACTTGAATGCTGTGGTGGACCCTCCAATCCATGTAGTGCATTGCATGGCAATCCAAGCTGTGAAGACTGTGCCAGTCCTGGCGGCTGTATGTACAGTGTCTGTAGCAGCTGTGTACTCTTCCCCGCTTCCTCCGTAGTGTGCTTCCTTGTACTGTAGGTTATGATATCTTTCTAGAGGATGAACTTTACAGTTCTCCATAAATGGACTTATAGGTAGAGATGAGCAAACCAATCCAAATCTGTTTCCTGGAATTTCCCACGCTTTCCAATCAAAATCTGGTCCATGGGGTAAAATTTGCATGCGGATTGTTCCAAATTTAATCCGTGCGAATTAGTTAAAATCCCCCCCATATGGATCAGCTATGCAGCTTTAAAATATCCCACCGTCAGTGGGTTTTACGTAAATGTATTCCACGGATTGTGTTTATTTGTAATACGTCGTGGTACTGGAATAAAAAAGTATAAAGGATTAATCTGTTGTAGGAAATTTAAAAAAAAAACAGGCAGATAAATCCATCGTAGAAATGAACAACCCGGAGCTACATCATTTTTGCAATAAAAAAATGTGACATTGTCTAGAGTGAGCCCATTTTTTTCTGTCAACAATCAAATAAATGCTATGTACATTACTACATTAAGCTAGGAAAGACGTGACTGTTAATTAAATCAAGTATGTTTGCTAGACAAGGAACGTATGTGAATCATGCTGTATGTTTCCAAGTTTCACTGCTACACCTAGTTTAAACCATTATTCCCTGCCACATACCCAACCTCTTGTGCCGGGAGTTAGTAACTGCATTATTACATTATGTAGGACTCTGAGCTGTATGGGTCTATCCTCCTTTTCCAACTTGCCTGGAAACAATCCATTAGATTTTCCTTGCATTGAGCCACAATCTCTTCCCCATGGGGCAAAAAGTATTTCATTCTATCTTTGAATCTAAAGGGTCTAAACATGTAGCCTGAAGTTATTCCTCTCCCTGTTTCATACTGAAAATAAGGGGATCATTCACCAGGCTTCAAGTAATTTAGTAACCATTCCCAACATATCATTATTATCTACATTTTCCTCATCATTGTTTCAATTATTATGCTGCATATTGATTAATATTTTTTTGAGGAGGAATATTAGAGCGATGATCTGACATATGCCAGCTTCATCACTGCTCACCAAAATAGTGGTTTCCTCAATGGGCCTCAGCAGGTGGCAGAACTCTCTCATCATATGTCACTGTTTAGGTTGCAGCAAGCTTATATAACGTGTACTTCCAGTGTGTAGGCACCTCAATTTTTAGCTGGTGATGAGGCCAGTTGTTTTGCTTCTTCAGCTTAGACAGGGCATTGCAGGCTGCATATGATCGGCTAAGGCCTTGGCCAGGGTGGCGCTGAGCGGGTGGGTGCACTCTTCTGGCCGCTATGAAACACATTGAGGCAATGTGTGTGTCCAGCATGAGCAAGTGCTTGCACCTGCTTGCCGCTTAGCTGCTTGCATAGCAAGCTAATTTGAATTTGTCGTCTGCAAGTGCGTCACGTGAGCGGTTCGCCCAATGAGGGTGAACCAGCTCCGTGACATCATGGCCGCGCCCCCCTCAAAGCAGGTGGCCCTTCAGATCAGTCTCTAGGTCTGAGTCTGGAGTGGTGTCTGCTGAGGGGCCAGCATCTGGCAGGCTCCTGGGTTCGCTGAAACCCGGAAGAAAAGTCTGGTCACCTGGTGTCTTGATATTAGCACACAATCATGTCTGTGTTCTCAAGAGTCTCTGGGTCTATTCCAGGCAGGAGGTTTTCACCCTTGTCTGATTAACCAAGTGAAGCTGCAATTAACCAGCTCCTTGCTGGATTCCTCAGACCACTAGAGGCTTATATTATTGCCTTATTTAAACAGGGATAAGTCCCTGTTACATACCTCTGCTGTTTGTGGGTAGCTTGGACTAGCCACGGCCGAAGACCATCCTTACACTCTAACTCGAGATATGCCTGTGGCTCGAATGAGAATGGATGGAGGAAGAGAAACCTTAGTCACGCTGTAATTGGATTATGATCTCAAGGTTACAAATGTTCCACCAAGAAGGTCCTTTAAATCAGCACTCTTCATTCGCTCAAGGAGGAATTTTCTCAAGCACAGTCTTTCTTCTTCTGAATGCTTGTTCACGAGTTTTCCCATGCGTTAGGTGATCTTTTCTTCCGAGTTTAGGGTGACCACCTGCATCGGGTTCAATATTCATGATCATGGGTGGCTCAAACATGGGTGGAGTTATTATCCATTCTGATTGACCCCTGTGGCATCTCAGTTTAATAGTCGACAGACTTCTAGTCTTGACGTATTACCTCTTTTACGTTGATCGTTTCTTCAATGTATGGGGAAAACCCAAGTGATGTCTGGCAGGATATCCCTGCTATAATACCACAGTTTTGACGCTTCTTCAGTAACAGGGGACCCTGGTCTACAGCTTTCACATTCATCACGGGCCCATCTGCAACAAGCATGACCCCCTAATCAGTATAGAGGTAATTTGCATTTGGTTCAGGATACTTAGATATCAGTACATCAGGCAGGCTGCTTTATTCTGGTGATACAGCTGGCGAGTTTTCGTTCCTCTTTTGGCAGCCTGTACTGTGAGTGCTGCAGAGCATTTACGCAGATACCATTCTCTCTCCAACCTTGCTTGAACAAGAGCTTTGTAGTATTTCTGAATTACGTGTACTCTACTGCTTTTCTCCTTTTTCAACAAGTTTAGCTCTTGCTTCAGTTTCTAGAATTCTCGTGCTCCCTTTCATACCCAGTCACCTGGCCTCTAAGCTTGGCCACTAGTGATGCTCTTGTGAAGCTCAAGGTAGCCTTCAGTTCCTCATGCTGCTCTGCAAGGGCACACTGGATGCTCAGACATTCCTGCAACACTTGTACTTCATTAGCAGCCTGCAGATTTTCTTCCTGCCGAGATCGCTGCTTCTCTTTGGCATTCTGTAGGTGCGTACGCAGATCTTGCATTTGGCTCTGCAGTATGTGCGTTGCTTGTGTGCATGACTCATATGCTTCTAACTTTTAATGTTCAAATACTTTCTTCATTTCCACTAGCTCCTGCAGCTTTTCATTCCTTTCACTGACATGGTCAGTCAAATCAGAATTTTCCTTTTTCAGACTGGTATTTTCCTTTTTTACAGTCTCTATAATATTCAGGGCCTCCTTGTAGACCTCCTTCTATTTACACACTTCTGAGTTGAGACTCCCGGTCTCCTGGCAGACTTCTAGCTCCTTGGCGAGACTATAAAATTCCTCTATAGAGAATTTCAGTTCTGTGCGGCGACTGCTGATCTCCTGCCGTGAGGCATTCAGTTCTATGCAGAGAGTATGAACGTCTTCTGAGAGACGTCCAACTCTTTATGGCAATTGCGAACCTCTTGCTGAGAGAGTCTGATCTCTTTCAGTGCCTCCTCATACGCCTGTTTCAGGTTAGCAATCATTTTGTCAAACTTACTGTACTCTACTTTTCATCCATGGTGGTAATAGTAGTGGTAATAGTAGTGTTTGCAGTATTAAAATCAGTACTTGGATCCTCAAATTTGGTCCATAAATTGCACGCAGTTGTCTGTAGCTCAGCCTTATCTTTCTGTAGCTCAGCGTTATCTTCTATCTCCAGTTTCAATTGTTCATGGAGTAGATCACAGTCATGCCTGGCAGTTTGCAGCGCATCTTCAGGGTTGGTCAAGGGATCATCACTTATTGGTTCCCTGGTATGGTTGGTTGCGGGTTTATCACTGCCAGCACTGACAGACACTTCTTTGGGGTAGGCGACTTCAGCCCTTGGCCCTCTGGATATTCTGTCATCCGCGGGATGAATCCTCCATTTGCTCTAGGCTGCAGGACATCTCGTACCCCCTTTTCCTCTGTGGGATCTGCGGACCTGTCTGATCCTTCCATGTAAGTGGAGAACCTCTTTTCTTTTTCCGCCTTTTTGTTTTGGATGACTCCGTCCCATCAGGGATACTGGGGTCTCCTTCTTTATTTGAAACTTCAGCAGTTTTACTGTATCCGCCATGATTTTCTTGCACTTGCGTTAGCTGGCATACATATTCAGCGATCTGCTGCTCCCGCTCTTGCTGCTGCCAATCACATTTGACATCATAGAGACCGGTCTTTTCGGTGCTTACAGAGTTCAGGCACATCCACCATCCTAGGGGTGTTTTGTGGGTTCGACTTGTTTCGGGCCCCACATAAGAGATATCTTCATCTGTATCCTCGTAGGACTGGAAGGACCACTCTTCCGTGGGGTCGGGTTCATTACAGTAACACCACATCTTGTCCTCCATTTTGGTTGTATCAGGTGTATTTTTCCCTCTTATCACGGGAGGCGCTATTGCAGCTGTTTTCTCTGTATTTTCTAGAAACCCAAATGGTATTCCTACAGTTGGCCAGACTTTGCTTGCAGAGTTGTAGCTTTCACAGGCGTCTCTGTAGACTTTTTCTTTTTTTTTTTTAACTTTTATAGATTCTGATACATCAGCAGTACTGGGCAAACATTCTATCTCCTCAGTGATACTGGATGTGCACTTGCTAAAAAAAACTTCTGCATTTTCCTTGTGACCACAGCGCATTGCTTGCTGCTGCATTTCCTTGGATCATTGAAAAAAAAATTTCTCTGACTGCTGCCCTTTTCCCAGGGCCACAGAGGCATCATCTTCATCATTCGAATAAGGCCTTAAGGGACCCTGCTCTGTGTGGCCGGGCTCTTTACACCAGGAACACATTTTCTTCTCCATTCTTACAGAGCCTATACTTAACTTCAGCTGGGCGGCCATTTAAAAAACCCACAGGGGTTTTTGTTCTTCACGTGGTGGGGTAGACTCTGGTCACAGCATCAATACCTTGTGTGGGTCACCATCTGTCACAGTACCCAGTCCAACTGTTACATTGTTGCTTTCTCCAGTGCAGTCTACAGTAGCTTTCCTGCCTGGATGTGTAGCCCTTTATTTCTGGTCACTTCTGTTCTTTGTTTTATTTCTCAGGCTGTTGCAGGAACTGTATGCAGGCAAAATCACAAAAAAAATCCCAGGCAGTCTCCAGGGCCCCTTTGAAATTCAATATTATATTGCCTTAAACTGTTTTTTAAAGTGACAGGCTGAATAAAGCCATGGTTTAGTTTTCCCCAAACCGGTATCCCTGAGTATACCTCTACACATGTCTCTTACATATAGTGTCAGGAGTTGGGATGAGATGTGGCCCTTGAATATATATATATATTGAATGGAAAAACACAGGTTCAAATAGTGTTAAGGTAAGGCAGTAAATACAGCCAGAGCAGAGTATCAGGGACACAGTAAAATTAAAGCAATAATAAAGTAACCAAGTGAACGATGAACCTAAAAAATAAGAAGCAAATATGGGGAATTCACCTTGTATTGAACTTCAGCACAAAAGAAGACAGCTACTTACAAAGTAGCAGATCGTACAGGAATGTAGGTAGCTGCAGTGTTGTAGAGCGGCTTGTTTTGACGCCACATGTAACGCAGAGACTCCACACCGATATCGAACACGACTGCAGCTGTCTCCATTCTTTTCCTCCCAGACCTCCAACTGCCGCGAGATTACGGAAAGGATGACAGCAGAGATTTTCAGTCCGTTGACGAGGAACGATAGGGAGCAATGTTCAGCACAGGTACACCATGTGTAAATAATACTAGTACTATATTGCTGACAATCTCAGGAGATTTCTATGAGAAAGCTATAATAGATGTAGCATAATAGCCTCCGCCCAACGCATTTCGTCTGTCACAAGACTTCATCAGTGGTAATATTTTAATTAAAAATGCAGAGTATATATAGGCAATCCTAGCCCTTGATAGGTTAATTGGCTAGCCAATAGTGAACATTGAGACCAAGTGGAACCAACGTTTTTATAGCTTGGGTCCACTTGGTCTCAAGTTTGTAGATGGCGTTAATATTGTCACCTCCTCTCCAATTTTGAGATAATTTGTCTATTCCAATGCACAAGATGCCTGTCGGGTTGTGGTTGTGTTGTTCGTAAAAATGCCTGGATAGATTGTGCTGTAGAAATCCTTTTTGGATATTAGAGATATGTTCGGCAAAACGTAGCTTAAGTTTTCTAGTGGTGCACCCTATATATCGTTTTTCACAGGGGTACTGAATGAGATAGACAATATTGGTTGAATCACAATTAATATTGTGATTTTTTCCGGTATGAGTCGATGAAAAGCTCCTGACATGTTTAGAACTATGAGGATCCAATTTACACATTTTACACTTCAGGCATTTGTAAAAGCCTTTAGTGTCTAAAAACGTTCCAGTGGATGTGACCTTGTTTGAGGGTTTGAAGCAACTAGGTGCTACATGTTTCTTTAAAGTATCAGCTTTGGTGAACAGTACTGTACCTTTGGAATTGGTGGAAGATGAGATTGCAGAATGGGGTCTTTAAGAACTAAGTGCCAGTGTTTTCTGATCACTTTCTTTATTTGGGGGACTAATGGATTGTATTGTGTAATGAATAGAATATTTAACTTATCTTCCAATTTGTCAATATTATTGGTTTTATTTACATTATATTTGGGAAAATCTTTTCTATCTGTTTTCTGTATTTTTGAATACGCTTGATCTAAGGTTGCTTTTTTTATAAAAATTTTTATTTAAATTTATGAAGCATGAGTTCAGCTGTCTGTTCATATACGCTGTTATTTGTACAATTACGCTTTACTCTCCTTAGTTCCCCTTGAGGGATATTATCAAACCAAGTATTAAGATGGTTACTGTCCGCCTCGATGTAGTTGAGGCAACTTACCGGCTTATGGTAAGTCTTGGTACAGATTTTTCCATATTCTATATAGATAAGAAGGTCCAAAAAATTATATACTAGTTGTGCTAAACTTAGAAGTGAAGTGGAGATTATAGGTGTTATGATTAATAGAGTTGAAATATAACGATAGTGTATCAGAATCACCCTTCCAAATAAAAAATACATCATCCACAAAACGTGTCCATAGTACTAGGTTTGCGCCGAACTCATGCTGGGACCAAATGTTTTGATCCTCCCACATCACCATAAAGAGATTTGCAAAGCTCGGCGCAAACCTTCATACCCATGGCAGTGCCCTTAATCTGCAAAAATAATTCCTAATTAAACTAAAAGAAATTATGTGTTAAAGTGAATTGAATCAAAGAGACTAAATATTCAATATGTGCTATAGTGCAGCGGTCCCCAATCTGTGCGCCCCAGCGCCCTGGTGCGCCGCGGCTTGCCTAGAGGGGTGTCGCAATTATCCTCCACACCATCCCTCCGATCATCACTTCCCACCATCCCTCCTTCATGCCGGCCGGGCCACAGGGGATTGGCTGCAGGCAGAGAGGAAGCCAGGGGCGGGGCTTTGTGCAGAGCACACGGTGAGTGTGTGTGTCTGCCTTCCTGCTCCTCTGTCTGTGCGGTGTCCCGTCCCCTTCTGCCCCGGGTGATAGGAGAAGGTAGGGGGATGATAGGAGAAGGGAGAGGGAGGGAAGAGTTGTATATTTGCCTGCCTAGTGACTGTGTGCAGGTAATCTGGGTTCAATCAACCTACCTCTCTTTATCAAGTGTCGCCTTATGGTGAGTTATATCCTGCTCTAAGCAGAGAACACAAACCAAAATGTTGCACTCGAAAAAGCCTCGGGCCACACCCTCACATATTATGATATATGGAGGGTATCGTGAGATTATTATTTATAAAGAAAGGGTACTCAGAGTTTGTATAAGAAAAGGTTTATCCTTTATTGTATTACAACAATATTCAGAAATATCAGAAATATCAGAACAAGCTTCTTATAAGCCAATGGCTAACAGTTACAGTATGTTACCAATCCATTCCTAACTATGCAGAGATTATAACTAGATATGCATTGTCAATACTCACAAACCAAAAGATATTATGTCAGGTCAGCCAGCCAGTCCCAGTCTCATCTGTGTGATGTCACACTTAAGTTCGGTTCTCTTTCTCTCTCTGATCTAACATGGAGTCGGGCCAACCTAATATAGAGTGTATTGTTTACTGCGTACGTGTGTCACGTGTCATGTGTCCATACTCTGTGGTTTGTGACGTATGATGTTTACGATCTTAGGACTTGTATTTAGTAACCTAGGATTTCATAAGTTACTGTTCAAACCACGGCGTGTTTACCGTTATAAGTTCCCCTTTTATGTCTTTGTAACCTGTCCTAATATCCTGCCACTTCTGAGCAAAACAAGCTATTATTTCTAAGACAAGAAAAAACAGGATTTTAACAATATACTCTAAGCTATACTAGGCCTTACTATGATACTACGTATATAAGTACCTGTGACCTGTATTCATTATGCGTTATATGCCAGAAAATACCTGTAATCCATAACACCCTCTCCTACACATAATTATCATATTTTTGCAAATGCAGGAAAAACTATCAAAGCAGAAAATATTCATTATGTGTACTATTGGAAGACAGTGTCACAGCTCTCTGATGTAGATGAGCTTGAACTCATAGGAGTATGTGACTGATCGCCAAAACACCCACAACTGCGCATATGTGCACAAGTTATTCCACGATGGGAAGGTATCAATTTGTAAAAATCACCCAATTGTAAAGCGGGTTGATGTTGGCTTTCATACACACTCAAGAGCGTAGTATTCCAACGGGCACCAAAACAATGTTGATGTTTATTACCTGAACATGCAAGCAAAGTGGTACAATTATATGACCCGTGGCTGACAATACTGATATGACCTTCTTCAATTGTATAAAAAGACATTTGAAATATTTGACGGTGAATGTCTCTACACTTGAAGTTGGGTTGATCACCAAGAGACAGCAAAGATTTCACTTGCCAAAAATTACATAACATTAGCAAGCTACGCGGTAGCAATGTCCCATTAGGTGTTAAAACAGAAAACGGTCCAGAGGAAGCAAGAGAGTCCTGATACATAAAGTCTCTCATCGTATCGTGAACTGCATGCACTTTGCGGGGTTTCCGATTTGGCAAAACCAGTTCATCTAAGTACATCCTCATGGAGGTCTGATAGGAACGTGGTAGACGCAAGATTTGTGAAGCATCTTTCTTTTCGTCTGTGTCCTTGCAACAAAGCATACTGCAGCAGGTTAGATTTGACCTGTGTGCTTAAAACAGTATATTAGTATCTAGGTAAAATATAAGAATATATGCTATAAAGCAAAATGTGATTAAGCTGAACGCCTCTTCATCTTCATCTTCGGAAGAAATGAGAAAATACGAAGCAAAATAACAAGGATTATTATCCCTAAAATAAAAAACAATATTGGTTTTAAATAACCTAGGATTCCAAACGCATTTCCCAGTCCACTAAAAATACTTTTACCAGTAGATTGTAGGCTAGTACCTATCTTTGTCAAAAAATTACCTGTCATGGGCCAAAAAGTTTTCAATGATTCTCCTAGTGTAGTTAACCACTGGGGAAAATCACCTGGGTGCAAATCAACACGTAATAATTCACTGTGAACTCTCTGTAAAAGGGTATGTACTATATCATGTGTGAATCCTATAGTAACTTTCATCTTCTTTAAATGTGCCAAATAGGCTGTCATGTGAGGAAGGATCAGTGTGATAGCTGGTACCTGGAAATGTACTCCAGATGTGAATTTCTGATGTAACAGAGGTGGAATAAGTGTAGTACCATAACACTGTATACTCCCATTAACCGTGACAAGTGATGCCTGAAAAGGAGGAATATCGCAATCCTTTTCTGTAGATAACACTATGTAACTCCCATTATCTAGGCTGTGAATTAATGTAAAAGGGGTTTGAATAGGCATTACAGTTATCGGGCAGTTGCTACCTTGCATTTGATCATTGCAAGGCATGTGCTGTATAATGTCATCACAAATCAAGTAACCTCTATCAACACATCTTATAGTGCTGATGAAAAATTTACGATCACATTTCACAGACATGTATTGAAATGGTTGCGCAACCTGCATCCTTGCGAAATAAGAACCTGTGTGTGTTATGTGTCCAAAATTAAGCAGTTCCCAATTTGTTGTATACACGTCTCCTGGAATAAATAATTCATAGTATATAAAAACTTCCCATAATGAGTCATCAGGGTTATGAACCCGTCTGTGGTTTCTTTCTCGTATGTCATAAACTGTGGTTTGTGAAACATATGCCAGGATTTCAGATTCTTTCGGACTTAAATTGAGAGTCTGTGTGATTAAAGTGAGATTTAAAAGTGATATGTCAACCTTTTTACTTTGCAATGTTAACCTGATAGAAGTAATGTGATTAAGAATAACCAAAGCTTTAATTTCTTCAGATAACACTGTTATATCTGAAATTGTGTAGGAAGCAAATTTTATCATGTGATCTCTTAACACCAAAATACCTCTCCTTAATTCTTCATCATTTGAGTCAGAGATTTGACTTATAACAGAAACAGAATCACTCAGCAGGTGTCCTGTGGTTATAAGAATATCATCGTTAGTAAGCAATTTTCTTGCAGATGTTTTACTTGAAACTTTACATTCATTCATGAACTCTGTGTCATTTTCATAATACACTATGGCATTAATCGTTGCATTCGTACCCCACATTGCCTCTGAGTAGGGCATGTTAACAATATTACGTGTGGTGCACGTGTCATACTCACAGGGTTTATCATCTGGAGCTATTTGAACATTCATCAAATCGCTCATTGCCCTGATTACCGTGTCAACATTCATATGCAAACTATCATTGAGACATTTCTGGAACAGGGAGTAGACTTTGTAATTAGGTTTCATAATCACTATTCGCTCCACACACCAAAAACCTCGTAACCCAGAAAAATGTAAAAATCCTTGATCAATCATTTTCGGTTGCCAGTTAAAATAGCCTTGCGTGAGATTGTAATAAAAGGAACACGGTTTACAACCGTACTTGAATACTGTAGTGTCCTTATCACAGATTCCTTCATTAATCAATTTCTCCAATGTGATACCACACGCATTCTTGAAACCTTTACATGAATGGCTGTAGTATGTCGTATTGGTAAATGTAGCAAAGCGTGGTTGAGTGCAAGTGTCCCATGCTGTAGGTTCACGAAACAACATACCATCACCTTTTGTATTCCATTCTTTCGGAAGTGCTGCTGTCTTTAGTTGTCCAGTTTTAGCATCTTCCATCACATCTTGAAGTTTGTGTAACAGGTCCTCAGCGGTTATTGATGAGTTCCACCATCCTGAGTAAATACTGTCAGTACAAAAAACAGCAGATATATACGGTCTTACCCCCCCAGGTATTCTGTACTCTTCTTCTTCAGCACCTTCCCAGAATGCCACTCTTGGATCAGTCTGTCCATTGGGAACGAATCCGTTCTGAGTAATTTGACCTGTATTCAGATAGAAAATAGGGTATTGCTTATACCTTATATTGTCCATGGTCACACCAGGCCGAGGGCAATGATCAGCTTTCAGCTCCTTCGTTGGCCATTTACGTGTTCCTTGAAAGTCAATGAAATAACAATGTCCAAATTCAGCATGACAACGTTGTTCACGGTAGCTTTGCTGCTTCCAATGGTCATGAAGGGGTAAATCATATTTCAGGCTTGTAGATTGCAGCTGTTGCATCTGTGCATTCAGATGTTGTGTCACCAGCTTCCTTCCTTCTGGCGTAGTTATACCAGCTTCTTTAGCTAGCACAGTAGAATCAAACAGCACAACCTGTGAAATCCCCAAAGTCTTTCGTTTCTGGATGATAGGTTTAGGAAACGGCTTCCAATACACACCTTGAGGTATACCCACCGACTGTATGTCCACCGGTTTCAAATCGTAATGTAGTCCTTGTTTCACGATGCCGGAGTCTGGTGTGGTAATACCGTGTGCTGCTGTACGTTTCCAGTCGATGATCTCTCCTTCTTGCTGAGTCACAAAATGCCATTGTAACCTGAAAATAACGCTGGCTGATATTGCTAGAAAAGCAAAACAGATTGAGAAACACAAAATAGTCTTTAACAGTCTTTTCTTTGTGATCACCTTAGCCACTGTTTGATAGGCCTTCTGGTAAATGTTGCGTTGATCCGGTATGGCAGGTAACACATATATATGTCTTTGGTCACTGTCAGGGAAGTCAGCTTCAGCTTGTAGGACCTCACCTGCGTGATTATTTTCCACATCCTGTTGTCTTGCAATCTGTGCTTCGAGAGGCTGCAGCTCGATCGAAGTCTGTCGCAGATACGGTGTCTCCTCCATCTTGAACAGTGACATTACTGCAATGTGCTGTAGGCTTAAGATTATCGATACTCACTTTTCTTTCTTTTCCTTTTGTATCTTGGATGATAAAGGTTCTTTCATTTATCTTTTTAAGTATCGTGGTAGGTTTCTTCCACTTAGGCCGCAACGGCTTTACCTTAGCAACCCTCTCCTGGACCGAATGTCCAATCTGCGGCGTCCAAGCTGCAGGATTACGTGGTGTGTGGGCTGTATGGGAAAAAGAATCCCTCAATTCCTGTAAAATTAATATTTGTTCAAGTCTCCCTGGGACAGAAATAGAATCATTAGTAAACGGTGTATTCATAGGAGTACCATATAACAGTTCATGGGGTGTTTTACCAGTTACTGAGTTAGGAATATTATTTAGGCCAATTTGAACCGTAACTAAGAGTGGATACCACTGTGTAGGCCGATTAGATAGCATTTTGGTTAAAAGTCGTTTTACCTCGTAATTTTTACGTGCAAAGATTCCAGCGATTTCCAGAATATGACGGCGAGCTGAAGGCCCAATCAACACCTAATGTTGCGGCCCATTCCTTGGTTTCTGCTGCTGTGAAAGCAGGTCCACCATCGGAATGAAAGGCCTTGGGCTTAGCCACACTTACTAAGGTGTTGAGACAATTAAGCGTAGAGCTAGATGTCGTACTACGAACGGGGTATAACCACGTAAACCTTGTACAAGCATCAACACAAACCAAAACATGTTTGTAGGAATGTGATGCTGGCAAAGGTCCAATATGGTCCAAATATATTAAATCAAACGGTTTGTTCGGTATTGCATTAATAATAAATGGTGGGGTCTGATGATTAGGAGCGTTCACCAACCGACATGGTTTACAGTTGCTTAGAACTGTCTTAACTGTTTTCCTCATGTTCGGCCACCAGTATTTGTGTTTCAGTGTCAACAAAACATTTTCTCTCCCTAGGTGAGGGTGTCCCACACTGTCGTGTGCTTGCGTAGCGATCTGCATTCTGCTTGCTACAGGGGGAACAATGAATTCATTAGCATCAATTACAACCATGCAATTATT
Organism: Ascaphus truei; assembly: GCF_040206685.1. Lineage (NCBI taxonomy): Eukaryota > Metazoa > Chordata > Amphibia > Anura > Ascaphidae > Ascaphus > Ascaphus truei. The sequence goes on along the minus strand of NC_134485.1, from coordinate 99,519,511 downwards.
GTTGACTTGTTTAAATGAGTATTTCTTAGGATACCCAGGTGGATTAGGCCTGGTGGTATCCAGACAAGCATACAACTCTGCATCGAGACTGGCTGACTTTGACTGTGCCCTTGTTAACACTTTGTTAACGGCAAATTTCTGACTTACAGTTTGCGCGAGACTATCTGCAAACTGGTTACCCATAGTATGAACCGATGAACCAAGCGTTCTGTGCGCTGGCTCGTGTACAATTTCAATATCAGGCTTTTGATCAAGATAGGCCGCAATGGCCTTCCACTTAGCTATATGCGTTAGTGGTTTCCTTTTGGCATTTAAAAATCCATTTGATCTCCAAATTGGTAGGTCCTGCAATGCTGAACGTGCTAAATAAGCGGAATCTGTAACTATAAGTACATGTCCCTTAACTGTAAGTGCTTCTTTCATAGCAAAAGCTAATGCATGAATCTCTGCAAACTGTGCAGAGTGGTCTCCTACAGGTAATTGCCAACTATGCAACAAATTCATATGTGCATCATATTTTGCAATTCCTGAACCTGCAGATTTATTCACTCCTTCTTTGCTGGAGTCTACAGCTGAACCATCTGTGTAGAAAATGCATGTGTAAAAGTCATTTGGGTGTGTTTGATTTTCCCATGTTACCCCTTCAAAGGGGGATGGGAGGTCGTCTAATGTAGTTAAAGTTTTATCATGCACAAAATGTATTTGGGGATCTTCTATAATGGTATACCATTTTAACCAGCGACTTCTTAACGCCTTCCTATCCGGAATGGTCTGTTTCTGCAATGTTGCTAGTGAAGCTACTGAAGTGTATATATAAATATCCTGTCCCTGTGCTAAATCACGTGATTTTAGCACTGTGAGTGTAATCGCTGATAATAGTTTTTCAAGCGACAAATATCTCTTCTCTGTGTTTGTAAATACATAAGATAATAATGTAATTGGTACTGTTTCCATAGCATTGTAAATTCTAATGTATGCAGCTAGAGGTGAAATGTTGACATAAGCTGACAATGGTTTTGTCGGGTCGCGCTGCGCTAAGTAGGAAGCATCATTAACTGCTGCTAATAACTTTCGCAATGCCTCATCCTCAACTGTTAACCATTTAAAAGGTGTTTTCGGTCTAGTCTGCTCTGACTTAATCTCGCGTGATGTTGCGTGATGTAATGGTTCAATCAGTACATTAAAATCTGGGATAAACGTCATTGAAAAATTCAGTAACCCAATAATGCTTCTTAACTGTTTTAGTGATTTTGGAACACTGATGTTGGAAACTTTTTCTCTGTAATTAGTAGAGAGGCCTCTGCCATTTTCAGCTATTTCAAAGCCTAAAAATGTCACAGTTTCTCTTGCAAGCTGAGATTTCTTTAGGGAAACAAGGTAACCTGCTTCTGTCAATGTAATTAACACTTCTGTCATAGCTTTAAAATGCTCTTCTTCTGTGTCATGTGATAAATAAACGTCATCAACATAAATTTCTGTATTGGCAAACTTAGACAATAGTGAGACTACGTCTGCAGTGAATAAAGCTGGACTATTTACAAAACCTTGTGGTAAGCGTGTAAAAACCAATTGTTTACCTTGCCAGGTAAATGCGGTTAGCCAATAACTCTCAGGCGTGATTGGGTGGCTAAAATACCCATTGCTTAAGTCATACGTAGTTTTAAAGCGTTTACGCTGTAATCCGCTTAAGATTGAAGGTGAATGTGTGTTCTGTGCTGCCACTGAAGGTGTGACTCTGTTCACTTCCCTATAATCTAACACCATTCGCCATGAACCATCTTTTTTAGGCACTGGATATACTGCAGTATTCATTTGGCTATACTGTTCAAGCAGTACTCCTTGTTTAAGTAAATCATTGATTACAATTTGTATGCTTGGTAAGGCGGCATGATTAATTTTATATTGTGCCTGTTTCTTTGGAAGTGTAGAACATGTATTAATATTGTGTACGATTTGTTTTCTAAATCCGACCTGATTTTCCCACTGTTGAAAAATATATTTGTGTGTCATTAACCAATTATACAATTTTGTTTTATCATTAAAAGCACTTTCATTGCATTGATCTGTGATAATTTTTTCCAAGTCAAATTTCACAGTCAATTCCGTATGCTTGCGGTTTTCTGTAACTTCCTCTTTTATTGTAAAGAAGGAAGCCACATCTTTGTATGCTATAAGAAAGTCACAACCTAATCTGTCATGTTCAACTAATTCAATAGAAACTCGCCTGTCATTAATTTTTAAGTCTAAATAATATGAAGGATAAGTGCCATTTCCCTCAATTGTTTGTATCGTGATGTCGTGTACATAATTTTCATCTATTAAAATATCAGTTCTTACAAGGGATATGTCGGCTTGTGTGTCTAATAGGCCAGTGTAATCTTTTCCCTTGTAGTGAATGTTTAACGTTAAGTTTGTCATTCCTCAAAGAGGAAGTCTGTAGGGAGGTGAGTTATCTTCCCAACAAATTTCTCTGTGCTCGCCGGTGTCGTCGCTGCTGCAGCCTGTTTAACCTCACGTTGGCTGTTCGTTAATCCTGAAGTCTGCGTAGCAAAACCTGTACGCTTGTCACGAAATTTAATTTCGCTAGCCTTGCCTTGCCCATATCTGTCAGGAGTTTTAATGTATTGTCTCAGATTATATCTGGACACTGCACCCTCACTACGAGCTTGCTGTTCAAAGCGTGTATTTTGTTGTGTAGTTTGTGGTGTAGGAGTGTTTTGTCTCTGTGTAGGAGTCTGAAAACTTCTATTATCTCTTTGAAAATTACCTCTTCTGTCCCACTGCTCGTCTCTAGGATAAACTGGAGTCTGATACTGGGTGAACGGAGGTCTCCACTTTCTCTCTTGGACAAGAAAATTTCCCCTCTTTTCTGCGTTCGATCTCTCAGGTTTTCTGTCACTGGCTTGTGGCTTAGTTAATCCAATCGGATCACCAGTGAGGGATCTGCCGACAAGAGTGTAAGTATTTTTCAGAATCTCAGGAACCATAATTGGTTTTTGTTCCACTGGTACACCTTGAATTTGTCTTTCAAGGTCTAACAGCAAACCCTGTCCCTTAATCAAAGCCTTCAGACAACCCCACACAATCTCATGGTTGCCTTGTGTAAAGCGTAACCCTAGAATATAAGCTGCTACAATCCCACTAGTCTTATTAACTTGTCCTAGCGTATCTGCCAGTGATGAGATCGTAACTTTTCCATGGGTTTTCTCATACACATTGCTGATGACTGAATCCCAGTCTCGTGCTTCAGCTAATGTGATTGACAAACCCGCTGGTAGCAGGGAATTTACCAAAGCAAGTTTCTGATTTGCGGTCGGTGTAGGATATACCCCATCTAAACAATGCGTTCTCTCATTAAGCCACAATGCAATGTCTTTTGGATTAGTTGGCAACTTTCCAATAGTAGCCTTAATGTTCGCCATGGGAATACAAACTTGTACCCGAGCTGGTACATCAATTAACGCTGGAGCAGCTCCTCTAATTGCGAAGAGGGCATTAACAATTTCTCTTAACAGCGTGATTTCTGCAGTTGCATTTGCGCGCTCTGTCAGAATGTCGCGTGCTGCTGGTGTTAACTCAGGTAAGGTAACTGGTGTAAATAAGTGTGTGCGATTCTCCCCATATTTCGCACCAGAATTAATAGGACCATGTCTGTCCACGCCTGTAGCAATCACAGGCTGTTGTCCCAAAATGACAGTCGCTGCATTATGTGTCAAATTAATGATCGTGTGTATTAACGGATCATATGCCTGTTGTACATACTGATATGTGTTTGGATCAGTTGTGGTGTCTATTGTTAGATAGCAGTATCTTGCCCCAGGTCCCCACGGGCCAAATTGAATTTCAAATGCCAGAGTTTCACCGTCAATCAGATTTCTCTGATACTGATTCCTCATTAAAACATTCAGATCTGCAACTCGTGCAAAATCCGTAACAGCCATGATATACTATATATATATATATAATGAAAATTGTACCTTCTCTTTTATAAAGAGGAAATATAGCATACACGTGTACTTTCAAGATTAAATGGGTAACGTCAGATTTATTATACAACTCATGAGTAATTAACCACGTTGGAGCGCCATAATCTGGGTTCAATCAACCTACCTCTCTTTATCAAGTGTCGCCTTATGGTGAGTTATATCCTGCTCTAAGCAGAGAACACAAACCAAAATGTTGCACTCGAAAAAGCCTCGGGCCACACCCTCACATATTATGATATATGGAGGGTATCGTGAGATTATTATTTATAAAGAAAGGGTACTCAGAGTTTGTATAAGAAAAGGTTTATCCTTTATTGTATTACAACAATATTCAGAAATATCAGAAATATCAGAACAAGCTTCTTATAAGCCAATGGCTAACAGTTACAGTATGTTACCAATCCATTCCTAACTATGCAGAGATTATAACTAGATATGCATTGTCAATACTCACAAACCAAAAGATATTATGTCAGGTCAGCCAGCCAGTCCCCAGTCTCATCTGTGTGATGTCACACTTAAGTTCGGTTCTCTTTCTCTCTCTGATCTAACATGGAGTCGGGCCAACCTAATATAGAGTGTATTGTTTACTGCGTACGTGTGTCACGTGTCATGTGTCCATACTCTGTGGTTTGTGACGTATGATGTTTACGATCTTAGGACTTGTATTTAGTAACCTAGGATTTCATAAGTTACTGTTCAAACCACGGCGTGTTTACCGTTATAAGTTCCCCTTTTATGTCTTTGTAACCTGTCCTAATATCCTGCCACTTCTGAGCAAAACAAGCTATTATTTCTAAGACAAGAAAAACCAGGATTTTAACAATATACTCTAAGCTATACTAGGCCTTACTATGATACTACGTATATAAGTACCTGTGACCTGTATTCATTATGCGTTATATGCCAGAAAATACCTGTAATCCATAACACAGGGATCTGCCTGCATGGATCTCCTCCCCCTCAAACCCCCCCCTCAC